>NC_056742.1:260578663-260723663 GCF_019279795.1 Protopterus annectens | reverse complement strand
CACTGTTTAATGATACTGAAGCTATGGGTGAATGGAATCTCACAGTATAGTAATGCAGTAAGCATGCTACTGACATGTTATGCCACATGCTACTACAGTGGTGGAGGAGTCAGTCATTGGAGTGGCCGACCAGCATCAGCAGGCTAACAGAAACAGATGACTTTTTGGTATCTCTGCAGGGGGGAAAACAGTAATGGGATAATTCATGGAGGAATAGACAGTGGCATCAAGATGGACCAACCCCCATACATCTCAGGGAATGATGCACCAGGTTGGTAACACTTACAGCAGCTTTCTGTAAAGCACAGCTGTAGAAATATCCAGCAAGCTGACCATACCATACACTGTATATGTCTTGTCACAGGAATATCAAAACAGCAAGAAATTTAGGTTGGGACTGTATGACATGCCTTGGATGGTCACCTTTAGTGTGTATGCCACAGTGCCACATTTGTATCACAGATAATCATGCTCACTTTAGCGTGCTTTTGTATATTCACAGGGCAGTCTATTGCTATGGTGGCTCATATAGTGACTGGGTTGGATGACACGCTGACACAGGCACAAATGCAGGAGTTGATAATGGTAGTGATATGAATATCAGACTGAAAATGTCCACAAAACAATCTGACTCTTCACGAAAAGTAATAAAATGTTTATTAACTAAACAATGTACCACACGTTCATAAATGCTTTTGCCCCTTCCAAAGAGACTTCATCAGATAAAATATCCCTTCCCTCTAATCCTTTATATACACATTTTACTCCATACACATGCTTAAAATCAACTAATTATGCAAATGTTAAATTAAAATTTTAAAGGGCCATATCCTAAAATATACGTAAAAAACAAATTCATTAAGAATATAAAGCGCATCAACTGTAAAAAACAATCATGTGCTCATTTTAATTCACCTAAAAATAAATGGATACTTTTGTATACTTATGCATTTTTTTTTGTTTTAAGTTAAAACATCTGCCTTTTCCTTCAAAACTGAAATAATTGACACTTGATCACTGAGGCCAGGAGGCAGCGTAGCATTCAGCCTCAGCTGGCAGACTAGCTCCCTTTTTAAAAGTAACCTTTGCCAGTCACCACCTCTCGGATTGATCCTAATATTTATTAAGATCCCAAAAGTAAATCTTTCACAATTAATGCAAGTGCAGAATCCTTATACAGGGTGTTTGTTTCTTTCCTATTATTTATATCGTACAAATGCTCATATATTCTTATTTTTAGTGCCCTTTCAGTTTTTCCAATATAGAAGGTCAAACAATTGTCACATTTAGTTAGGTAAGCAATTCTGCTAGTGGCACAATTCCCATTCCTAAAAACTACACTACTATTTATCATGTTGTCCAAAACTATACTTCTTTCTTTTATAACATAGCTACATTGTTTACAACAACCACAAGGCACTCATTGTACCCTTATCTGAATGTGTCAGCTGACCGTCTCCTTCTCGTTCTAATCCCACCAGATCATGTATTTCTTTACTTACCATAAAAATATGCCAATTTCTTCTCACAATTCCCTTGATTTCACTAGTATAATGATTATATTCCGACACAAATGCTTTTTCATAATGACTATCTTGAGCAACATTCCTTGATCTAACCAAGTCTGTTCCCAACAAAAGCTGATATTTTGTCCCCATCCCTGATACACTTCTTTAATGTAAAAATTCACCATTTTTTCTGGATAGCCCCATTCAACAAAATTTGTTTTAACTTCATTAATTCCTCCTAAAGGTCTTCATACACAGATGTCATCCTCACTATACGAATAACTTATCCTTTTACCAAACTTTTTTTGTGGAAATGTGGATGGTTCCTAGTAAAATGTAAATATGTGTTACAAAAGGTCTCCTTTCTAAATATATTTAACTTAAACCTGCTTGTAGTGTGGGAGATCCCGGTATCCAAATAACTAACTCAGTTTTTGCTCCAACGATGTATGAACTTAAAATAGTTGGAGCAATTGTTCAAATGATCTAAAAATCTACATATCTCCTCAACATCCCCATCCCACAAAATGAATATGTCATCCAAAAATCTGACATAAAGGTGTAAACACTTGGCATAAGGGCTGGGGGAAAACAAGCTCCCTTTCCCAGCCTAACATAACAATGTTCGCAAATGCCGGCGCACAAGATGCTCCCATTGCTACACCTGTAATTTGTTGGTACTACTCTCCTTCAAAATGCACAAAATTGTTTTCTAAAACCAGCTCTAAAAGTTCATCTTCTGTGGAAATCAATGCCTTTGGTATTGAAGAATGTTGGTACAAAGTGGTTAAAAAATACTACACTCCTTCCTCTTTGGGAATAGTGGAGAAAAGATCAACCACATCAATTGTTAAAAAATTAATTCTTTTTTCCACAAACTTTGCTTAAGTTTGCTCAGAAAGACCCAGAAATCTCTAACCAGGTGCGGGGTGCTTACCACTACATCTTTCACCCAATTATCTCTTAAACTGCTATATGGGGAGTTTTTGACTCTTTTCCTGATACAATAGGCCTGAAAGGGGTATTTTCAGCATTTTTGTAGACCTTGGGAATCCCAAAAATGTTTGGGATAACAGGCTTGGATTGCTGCAAAAATTATAAATGTCTAAATTAATATGTTTGTCCAAACAATATTTAAGATAAGAGTCAATCCTTGGATAGGCAATGTAGATTTCATTTTTCTATATGGAAGAATATGTTAGTGTTATGTAATAGACCAGTCATTGCATTCTTGTAGTCCTTAACTTTAAAAATAACCACACCACCCCCTTTATCTGGCTTCATTACTCTTATTTCCTTATTATTCCTCAGAGACCTTAAAATTTTCTTCTCCTTTTTTGAGAGGTTACAATGCATTTTCTGACCTTGAAAAAGCAATTTATACATATCTTCCATAACTGCTTTCTCAAAAACTTGGATAACTCCGTGCAAAGGGGGGATTAAAGGTATTATGTATTTTAGGGTGAAAAGAATTGGGTGGTTTCTGCTTGTCAGATTTTGACTGATTGCTAAAAAAATATTCCAAAATGTAATTGCCTTGCAAACAATTTCAGCTTTAACATATAATTTGCCACACCAACCAGTCTGGTGGGAACAAACTTAAGCCCTTTTAAAAACAATGTGAAATGTTCCTTGGTCAATGGAAGGTCCGTATAATTGTAAATTTTAAAGAATTTATAGGACCCAGTAATGCCATCATTACTGTGTACAATTGCTTCCTCCGCGACCCCCTGTGCCTGTAATTGTCGTTCTTTGGGGAATGCTGCTGAATTTGCCCTGAATCCAACACCTGTCAAGATCTGCTGACCAGTCTTTCTGACCAGTGTACTTGTTGAAACTCCTTTGGTCCTGGTGAGAAGGAATCAAGCTCATCCAACTCTCTACTATGCCCCCCTCTCAAACCCGCACTAATAACAGGTGGTGACTGATTACGCTCTACAAATCCTACCCCTTTCTTTACTGCTTTATCATCTGGTAATTTCAGGGTACAAAATGCTCTCTTCTGAAAGTATTGTTTAACATCTTTTTCAAGTTTCCACTGTTTTTTTTAAACATCACTGCTCTGTCAACCTTATCTAAAACTTTCTCATACAATAATTTATATTCACTAAACAATAAATCACTTAAAATAGTCTTATTTAAATGATCAGCTGCCAGCCCTAAAACATCCAATGTTGCTTTGTTATACTTCATAATCTTTGTGATCAACTCAAAACCACAACTGTCAAAAAACATATAAAATCTGAAATCATTTCCATATTATAACATAATCCAAATGGGAATTTATACATTCTAAACCTTAGGGAACAATATTTAACTTCAAGCATTCCCTCAAGTATCCCATCTCATTTAAACCGCAGCAGATTCTTCTCGAACATAAAAATCAGTCCCTTTAATGTGTGACAGTCTTAAACAGTTTCAACAGTGTTCCCCCGAACAGGTTCATTTCTCATGCTGTCAGAGTCAAATGTCTTGTCTATAATGATATTGATATGATAGCAATGTTTTTACTTATAAGATGGGGAAAATTTTTGAACAACTTCTTGAGGAAGGATCAGGTCATCTGACACTTTCAGATAAGGGTACGGTGCCCTGTGGTTGTTGTAAACAATGTAGCTATAGTATAAAATAAATAAGCATCATTTTGGACAACATGCTAAATAGTAAAATTGTGTTTAGGAATAGGAATTGTTCCACTAACAGAATTATTTACCTAGCTAAATGTGACAATTGTTCAGCCTTCTATATTGGGAAGACTGAAAGGGCACTAAAAATAAGAATATATAAGCATTTGTACGATATAAGTAATAGGAAAGAAACAAATGCCCTGTATAAGTATCCCTGCACTTACATTAATTTTAAAAGATTTACTTTTGGGATCTTAGAAAATATTAGGATCAATCCGAGAGGTGGTGACTGGTAAAGGTTACTTTTGAAAAGGGAGCTAGTCTGGCAGCTGAGGCTGAATGCTATGCTGCCTCCTGGCCTTAATGATCAAGTGTCAATTATTTCAGTTTTGAAAAAAAAAGCAGACATTTTAACTTAAAACAAAAAATTATACATAAGTATATAAAAGTGTCCATTTATTTTTAGGAAAATTAAAATGAGCACATGAGAATTTGTTTAGAGTTGATGCACTTTATATTTTTAATGAATTTGCTTTTTACATAAATAAGTTAAGGGGTATATTTTAGGATAGGCCCCTTTAAGAATTAAACATTTGCATAATTAGTTGATTTTAAGCATGTATATGGGGTAAAATGTGAATATAAAGGATTAGAGGAAAGGGATATTTTATCTGATGAAGTCTCTTTGGAAGGGACAAAAGCGCTTATGAACATATGGTGTATTGTTTAGTTAATAAACATTTTATTACTCTTTGTGGAGAGTTGGATTGTTTTGTGGACATTTTCAGTTTGTTTGTATTTTGCTACCACTTCTTGGTGTTTTTATATGAATATCATAGTCAAATTCAGATGGCACAGTGGCATGGTTTGTCTCCATCCTCAATGGATATTCACCCACAATACCCTGTGAAGGTGTGGCTATCAGCATCGCTAATGACCCCCCCGATGGGTGGGAAGTGGGGGTCTATATTACAAACTCGAAGTTACTGAACTTCGAATACCAAATGGTCGACACCATATGATCAAAGTTCAGTAACTTTGAATATGTAATAAAAAAATAAAGGGAATGACAACTAATTGCTGTATGCAGGGAGGCAAGCCCCCCTCCACCCCCGACATGGGGGGGCTGCTCACCTCACACCCCCCTCTACTTAAATATACCAACTCCGAGATCGCACTTCAGCGCAATATAGTGCGGAAATGAAAACTTTCATATGGCACACGTGACCTGTACCAATGGTTTGCAAGGGGAGATGTAACTGCATACCACCATCAAAAGTTTTATTATGTCATTTTTATGTGTATAACTTCTGCAGAGATTGAAAGGTATCAGTAGATGTACAGAAGTGGGCTGGAGTACCTAAAGGAGTGCCAGGGTGAGTTTATATGCTGTCATTAAAATGTCTGACTTTTAATTATAACAGCAGTAGGCATTACACAATCATGTATAACTTTAATAAAGCGGAGGCACATATGTCATTACTAGCACAGATATGAGGTAGTAGTAGCATTACTGTGCAATGTTAGAAGTAGTTATTCTTGCCTGCTATAAAGGTGGACCAGTGGATATTTATTTTAATTGTCTATTTTCACACATTTATTAGGCTGTCTGGGGGTTCAAGCCCCACTCCCTCCAACATTTTTGTCATTATGAAAACATATCTGGTATATTTCCCTGTACAGTGGTATCACTGTAGCAGTTCAGGGTTCATGTCTGTAATATTATCATTGTTAGTTTGCTGGCCATTTCCAAGTATACACTAGAACTGACTGGTTTTTGGCTATCATTTGAGGTGGAAATATGTATGTATGCATGGTTGTGCTGCATGTTTACTTTGTATATCCACAGTATTCTCAGACATCAAACTAAATATAAGTTCGCAGGTACATATTACTTTGGGTAAACAGCCTCAGCAATTAATATTATATCTGTAATACTACATATGTTAGAATTGGTTGCCTTTACGTCCCCCACATACATACATACATACATACATACATACACATATATCTATATAACAGAGACTATGTCATCCATGATGATGTAAAACTTTGCAAAATGATTTCTGTTTAATTCAATCGTTACTCACAATATGCAGATTGCAATTTTCATTGTATCTATATTTCTCTTCCCCAACTCTTTGCTGCTATCATTTTCCTTATAATTTTTTGTTTTTCTCTATTTGTATTACTATTATATGTATTATATGTATCAGGAAAGCAACCTGCAACTGGCCAAATGATAAGGCCTGTTAGCCTCAGACAGGTGTCAGTAGCAATGCCATAATGACTAACACCAGAGGCACCAAGTATATCTGAGTCTCAGCTTGCCACAGTTGTCTCCATCCCCCTGCCTACCTACACAACCTGGGTCAGGTAGCCCTGCACTGGAGGCTTGCACAGTTATACTTACAGGTAGCAGCATGAATTTAGATGACACCTTTGTCACCCATCAGCAGCTGGCAGAGCTGTCGTTTGATATAATTGACAGGAGGTTAGATGTCCACATTGGCCAGAAGGAGACAATGCTCCATCAGCTCATTAAGTTCTGTCCTTGCCCTGTACTGGCACCACCTTTTAATTTTGAGCTTTTTCGACTCCCCTTCTGTAATTCTGACAGCCATACCAGTGCCCCACACCCTTTGCTGAGTCTACCAACACTCCAGTCATCACTGGTCCACTGTCCAAATTTAAGCCAGGGTCACTGAGGATCTTAAGGGCATCCTGAGGGGTTGTGCTGTCTTACTTCGAGCTGAGTGGAGTTACTTTTATGACCTACCCTGTTTCACTCTCCCTCCATTGTGGCTTCTGTGATGATTGTCAGGGAAAGGAGTGCAAATGAGATGTGTGACATTTCACCCTCATTTCAGCTGCAGCTCAGCCACGTCCCCATCCTAAACCCCTTTAGATTAAGCCTTCATTAGTGATGTCCACATCATCCACCTGAGATCATCGCTGAAGATACCCAATGAACCACCCACCCCAGGGTTGGAAACGTCCACACTTCCCTGCCGCTCCATCAGTTGCTCGAGCCACTAATTCAAACCAGGTGAACAGGGTCATAGTCAGGGCTTTATTCATCTATGCCACTGGCTCCACCGTCTCAGCCAGGACCCAGTGGTGGCAGTAACCAGTGTGATGAATAATTTCCCACTTGGTCTTAACTGGAAAGAGACTGCATCTGTGAATAAGAAATCCTATCACCCAACCTGATATTCCCCTCCCTTTTGTATTAATGCCCACCACTGTTGGTTGTCTGATGTTTCCTTCACCACTGTGTTCCCCCTTCTTCAGCATACTACCACATACCCTGTTAGTCATGTCTGCCTTTCCCTGCCACCTAATGTACCTCTCTTATCTTCTTCTTACTTCCTTTCCCAACTTTCCTTTCTCTTAAATAAAAATGGGCATCTGTCACACAAATAACATATGCCTCCTACTTACTTACATCCTGCTCATTCTTAATTTTCTCACATTGTGTTCTACCTTTTGCTTGCTTCTTTTCATCTCTTTTTATATTCTAATTTCCTACCTTTAATGTGGTAAAAAAGTAAATAAGGAAATAAGAACACCATACACATGCCCCAAAAGGACTTGTCAATCATACACATGCCCCAAAAGGACTTATCAATCATACACATGCCCCAAAAGGACTTATCAATCATACACATGCCCCAAAAGGACTTATCAATCATACACATGCCCCAAAAGGACTTGTCAATAGTTATCTTTTTGTGGTTATATGGGGCACAGTGGGCCATAAAGTGTGACATCAATCCCCATGTACAACCAAAAAAAATGGCACTTCTTGTATGGCAAAAATGAAATCCAGTCACTGTGTCTTTGCCATCAGTGGCACACATTTGCATCGTTGTGTGGAAGTTGTTAGTTATAACAATGGATAAAGTATAAGCCCTTATTTGAGTTCTTCCATGGTTCAGCTTGTTCAAAGACTGTCACTGCACAGAGTGGGGTGTTCATTGTTATATGTTGTATTTAATTGTTTCTGCCTCCAGTCTCTTTATATTGCATCCTTACATTGATAACTGTTTTTCTGATACCATCAGTATGACTCCTGCAATGGTTCACCTTGCTAATTCTGTGTCTGGCAACAGCTTCCTGTAAGCAGACATGGGTTTAAATCCATTAATATCTGTAGTTTGCCTTTTCCAGTCTGCTTTGTAATCTTACACTGATAATTGCTTTTCTGACCCCTTCCTTAAGATTTCTGCAGTGGCTTGCCTTACTACTATGTTTCAGAGCATCTCAATGAACATTACAATGGGTTCAAATCCTCTCAGGGTTAGAATTTTTCATGAAATTTACATTATAGTACAGGAAAACTGATAACATAAAGATATGACTATGTTGGGACTGATATCAGTTGGTACATCATGCTACTTTACAGTAAACCACATATATTGCTGCATTTCACTTTGTATGTTCGAGTGTTTTAGATGAATCTGTAAGTATGTCTCATATTCCATTCTCCATTATGCTCTGCATCCATGCTAGACAGGGGTCCAGGGAAGTAAATAGTGTGGCAAGAAATAGCCAAGGAATTGTTATGGCTAGGCTTGTATAAGCCCTAGGGCTGATAGCCTAGTACCAACCTATGAACCTATGTTCAGCAGCTCTGTTTGCAGTCTTCTATCATTTATGGCTGTTTCTATATCCCTACTAATATCTTTACACTCAACTCTCACAACTCACAGCTGTACTTTGTTCCACTATACATTTGTCTGCATATCTTTTGCCTTGACATACAGTTCAGCATCTTAATATCACCATCTGTGCCAGCAGACTTGGGTTAAGCTAACCTAAAAACTCATGCATGGTCAATGTTTACCACTGCTGCTCATACTTTACGCTGGCTGTGGGTTGGTTCCTCCTGTAGCTGAAACAAGAAGCTGCTCTTCACAAAAACTGGTCTGGCTGCATGCATTGATAATGAGAGTCCAGGCTTGTTGCTCATGCATATTAAACAATGTTGACTTGACTGCCATTGTGAACATGGACTTACTGAATCCCTGTGACAGTTGGAAAAAAACATTACTATGGGCATTATTTATTTATTACAGTTAGATTCTGTGGTGTACACAATCAACAAAATGGTTGTAACTGCTGTATATAGGAGGCTGTCTGAATAAATGAAAGTGAGTGACCCTGCTGGTATTTCATTATGATAAACAGACACTATTTGGGCTTTTCAGGATAAGTATGCATACACGTGGAGCAAGTTGGGAAACTTTTTTATGGCTATGGTGTGTTTACCAGAAACACTTGAAATGCATTGCCATGCTACTTGTTTATTTTTATTTATTAAATACAGTCAGATATCTGTGGTGTACACATTGAGAAAAGTGACTACATTTGTTCTGGAAGTGACTGACCCTGCTTTTATATGATCAAGTTAAACAGCCATTAATCTGGCTTTGAATGACTAATGTGCACTTGTATAAAACAAGTTGGAATACTTTACTGTAAAAACAAATTAAATTAAATTAAATTAAATTAAAAACAAATTTGCTAACAAATGTAAAATAAAATAAATAAATAAATAAATACTATGTGTTTGTCTAAAACAAACCTGAAATACATTACTTTGGGCATTACTTTTTAATCATTGTCAGACATCTGAGGTGTGTACAGTCAACAAAGTGGCTATAATTGCTATAGATAAGGGATTGTCTTTGGATGAAATCAACAATTTCTGCTGTCATTTGATCAAGTTAAATGGAGATTATTCTGGATTGGCAGAACTAGTGTGCATTTATGTAAGGACATTTGGCTATGTTAGAAGCCACTATAAAAGAAAAGCAACTGTGGGTAAGAATAAGAGGCAGAGGCAAAGATTGTACTTCAGGACGTTGTTCAGTGTTGCAAAAGCTCTTATTACTCAGGGAGGTAGAGCCTAGATTGGATAGTCAGAGATAGTGACATATTGAAGGAGGAGAGGTATGATGGTCACTGAACCATAAAGTGGAATGATTTGCTGGCAGTGAGTGCGGCAGTCCTTTAAAAAGAGAGCAGAGATAGAAGTTACTGAAGCCTGTGGGTAATGCCAGGCATGATACAGCCCACTGAGAAGATGGAGAAGAGAGTGTGAAATCATCAATATCTGTACATTTAAGGAGGGGCATGAAGAAATAGTAAATAATTCAACTGTGTCACATACATGGGGAATGAAAAGCAAGACAAAATTGCAGCTGCACTGATGTTGGAGTATTACTCGACAGAATAAGGGTAAGGTGGTAAGAGAAGCTACAGGAAGAAAGAGACCTGCTAGTGAGAGTCACATTAATATGCTGGAACATGGGATGAATCATATGCAGGGACTGTATATAACTGGACATCTAATAAAGATTAAAATCTGGAGAGAGAGGGAAGAATGTAACTTGACAGATGTGGGAAGTCTGGCAAAGGTGGCCTATAATTTACAGATTAAGTCTTGGTAAGAGACAAATAAGCTCTTGGATTTGAGATATTAGATGAATGGAAAAAAGATAGTCTACTAAAGAACTGTCATGAAAAAAGGGGGATAGCACAAAAACAATGGGCAATAAAGATGACAAGGTAAGTGAGGTAGACAGCTGTAGAATTGGATCTGCCAAAAGATAATGTATAAGACAGAGGCCGGTAGGGAAGAATGGGAAAAAGTGGCTGTCACAAATAAACATAAATAGATGATGGCATGGAGAAGAAATGGGGATATAAACATGATGTAAATATGTTACAGAACATGACTGGAAGTTCTCCTGTAAATGCCACAATAGCAGGAGGCAGTGGGGACAGTTAGAAAACATAGGACATATGAAGCTCATTAATAAAGAACCAGACCAATTCATACCTCTTAAATGTACAGATTTTCACAGAATGTCCAGATTTTTGCCTTATATTTTTGGTCCTTTTTTCATGAAATTGTGGCTTTCTGGCAAATTAGTGGCAAATCATTAAAGATTGAAGTTAGAAAATAAGGGCAGACATTTAAGTTTTAGACTTCATACCCTTCAGAAAATTCATGCTAATGCAAAACCTGTTATTCTATCAACTTTCTAAGTTTGTAAAAAATATCCACAGGTTCAACAACGTCCCAAACAGCA
Organism: Protopterus annectens; assembly: GCF_019279795.1. Classification (NCBI taxonomy): domain Eukaryota; kingdom Metazoa; phylum Chordata; order Ceratodontiformes; family Protopteridae; genus Protopterus; species Protopterus annectens. The sequence goes on along the minus strand of NC_056742.1, from coordinate 260,712,425 downwards.
CACCAGCAACCCAAGGATATACCACGATCCACAATTTACTTTTAAAACAGGTTTATTGCTCCAACCATAAAAACTTAACACGATTTGTTAAGCGCTTTCGTGTAAACCATACACTTCATCAGAACAGTTAAAAATATCATTTACAAGGCTTTAAATAATAAAAAAACCGCCAAAACCATCTACCAGATTAAATGCATTCAATCTAATCAGTGCCACTGTTTAAAGCTATAGTGTCACGTTAAGCCTGAATGTCATGCAATTTTGAATGCAGTTTGCAACACTCAAGACCATAAAAATTAACAATGAATATGGATATATTCAAAGAAATACTACTACATGGTATAATTAAAGCTAACATTATAAAAAACAAAACAAAAAAAACATACATCAACCACAGGTGTCTATAAACCAGTGTGCATATCAAACGTCCACCATGCACACTTCCCAACAGTAATAATGAATTAAAAAATGAGTACATGATTCATATTGTAACAATACTCTTAACAATATTGTCAATGTGCAAATATATATTTTTTGTGAAAATTAACCGTAAAATATGTACTGTAAACCTGCCCCAACAATTGTACATACTTCAGTTCTCACAAAAACTATTGCTAAACCTACCTTAAAAGTGGCTTGGTGGGAATCACTTCATTTAAACCTGGATAACATGAAGCATTAAGCTTCAATTGCCATCTAATTTCCTTCTCACCCACCAACCCTTTAATATCACCCCCTCTTGGGTTACCTTGAACCATATCCAAAATCGCAAACTTAAATTTTTCACACATATTGTTGTTCAAAATGTGACGGGACAAGGCGTTGTTCACATCCTGTTTTTTTATACAGTACAAATGATCATATATCCTGTTTTTAAACTGCCTGTCGGTTTTGCCGACATAAAAACAAGGACATGAACAACACATAGCTAAATACACCAGGTGTCGAGACTGACAATTCCCATTCACAAACCAAATTTTGTTCCTATTAATGTTCTTGAGTATAACAATTCCCTTCAAAAATATAAGCACATTGTGTGCAACAACCACATTTAGAGGTCCCTTTATTGATTTTGTATTTCTTGTTATTTTGCCTACCCGATTTAGACTCAATAATGCTCTTCATATTGAACCCAGTTTTATACACAAAGGTAGGCCTCTCATAAATATATGGCCGAATCTCCTCATCACTGCTAATGATATTCCAGTTGTTATAAATAATGTCTTTAACCTTATCTGCATGTTTACCATATTTCAAAATAAGGGATTTTGAAAGGTGTCCACCATTTTTAACCAGTGTACCTTTCGTGTTGTTAACCCCATTCAAATGGGAATCCGGGGAAGATGTTGTTAACCCTTTCCCCAACAATGGGGTGTATTTTCTACCCCATTCACTAACCACGTACTGCGTTACATCCTTGATCATATGTATGGGATACCCTTTGTCCTCAAACATCTTCCCAATGAAATCCAATTCTTGTTTCATGTTATTTTCCGTAGACGTCATTCTAGCAGCCCGTATGCACTGACCCTTCAAAATACTACGTTTCTGTGCATACGGATGTGTGCTGCTAAAATCAAGATAACCATTGCTAAAGGTGTCTTTTCTGTGTATACAGGACTGAAAGGACGAACCATCACTATAGATGAAAACGTCCAAATAATTGATACCAGTTCGATTGAATTGGTATACAAATTCCAAAAAGGAAGTAGTGTTATTGATATAATCAATGAAACTTTTAAGTTGTACTGTGTCCCCTTTCCACAGAATGAACAAGTCATCCAAGTAACGGACATAACAAGAAATGTGCCTCATCCAACTAGTCTTGAAAATACACTCTTCTTCCCAGTCCAAGAGAACCAAATTGGCGTAAATGGGGGCACAAGCTGCCCCCATTGCAACGCCAGAAATCTGCTTGTAATATTTGCCTTCATAGTATATGAAGTTATTCTCAAGGACCATTTCAATAAGGGATGTTGTAAGTTGAATCTTGTCCCAATCAAAACCACTATGTTTCCTTAAACTGTTAACAAATCTATGTATTCCATCCTCCTTGGGGATGCAGGTAAAAAGATATTTAATATCAATGGTGACGAAAATCATGTCTGGCCCCCACAAGTCTTTGGTAAAAATACCCAAAAATTCCCAAGAATCTTTCATGATATGCTTGGTATCAGCAATAATGTGTTTCAGCCAACAATCAATCACCCTACCAATGGGAAAAGTCTTACTATGGCTGCCGGCAATAATGGGTCTAAATGGAGGGTTGACCACGTCCTTGTGGACTTTGGGAATCCCAAAAATTGTGGCAAGTACAGGAAAATCAACTTTTAAATATTTGTAAAGATCTTCATCTATCCTTTGATCCAATAAAAACTCTTCCAAATAAGAGTCTATTCTACTGTGTGCAATGTTGATTTGATTGAGACTAAATGCCTCATAATGTGATGTGTTATTTAATATATCAAACATTTTATCAACATATGCACCTTGATCATACAGTACGATGCCGCCACCTTTGTCAGCCGACATGATCCTGATATTGTGTTCACATAAAGTGTCTAAGACATCCCACACCTTTCTGTCCTTAACACTGTTAACTGGATTGTGTCTCATATAATTGTACATATCATAAAAATTGTTGTTAACTACTTTCTCAAAAGAAGCCAATGTCTTATGCATGGGTGGCGTAAAAGTACTTCTCTTTTTGAGCTGGTTAACGGTTGAAGGTTGGGAAATATTATCATGAAAAAATATACCCAAATTTAATTTCCTAAGAAAAATTTTTAATTCGACCAAAGTGTCAACAATGTCAAATGAAGCACTAGGAGTATATTTCATTCCCTTCGAAAAAATGGAAAAATATTCATTTTCAATGGGGTGGGTAGTATAATTGTATATTTTCATATCACCTTTGATGTTCACTATGTTATTCAAACCAACTTCACACGGAATTGCCACATTGTCAAGCAGTGATTCACTGCTAACTATTCCCTGTGATAATTCCAGTGTTTCTTGAACCCCTCCTTCTGTCCTGACTCTTCCCATCTGTTCCACCTCCTCCCCTCTTGTACTAAAAAATCTTTACTTTCTTTAACCTGGTTGCTGTCCCCTTGTTAGAAAAATGGGGGTAATTGTTGTTATTCCTTGTCCACTTATACACTGACCCATTTTCATACTGTTTTAAATCCCTAAGGAATTTCTTGCTTTTCCTATCAAAACTCTTTTTACTGTTACTTTCAGCATATTCAAACTGCTTATAATACAACTTTTCCCACTGAGGGAATACTAAATCTCTGGTTACAGCCTGACTAATCTTATCAGCTTCTACCATCAAACCACTGAGTTTGTAATCATTACATGATAACACAAATTCCATAAATTGCCTTCCAAAGCTATTAAACATGTCTTCACATTTTTTTATGTTCTCAGAATTCAAGTCTATCCCAATGGGTACCTTGAAGAACCGAAGGCCCATAGGAACAATGTTACACTCTAAACATTTGCGCAAGTACATGTTATCAATCTGTATATTTTTGATCTTATTAAGTTTATTCCCAAGATTAAAAATCATGTCTTTCAGGGTGGAAGAAACCCTATCAGTACCACCATGTTCGTTGTGCACATTGTCAACATGACCAAAGTCAAACGGAATGTGTAAAAATTTGTCTAATTTGGTTTTAAAATTAAAACTGTTGCCCTCTTTTGAAATTGGCAACTCATTAACAACAGTACCTTTAGCATAGTCCAGTGTCCCAGTCTGCTGCACTTCTTTGACGGAATAAGTTCTTTTTGGCGGTGCTCGTTTAGGCTTGGCCCCCGAGATTAAATATATGTCGTCCGTTTTGTTCAGTGAACCACCAGTAAAATCGGAAAAACCCCTGTTGTTCTCTTTACCCATCTGGGGAGATGAATCCGGGGACGCCACTGGCACTTGACCATTAGGTATAGCTTCCGAACTCTCGTTGCCTGTAAGCAACTGTAGAGAGGACCGCAAAGGCGATGTCACTTCCTGCTCGACCCGATTGGTCGCTGTACTTGTCAATCTGTTAGGCGGTGATAGTAGTTCTATTAGCCGAGTGATTTCTCCCTTAAGAATGGCCAGTTCCGAGTGAACTTTGTCCATTTCGTCCCTTCGGACAGGGGAGAAGTTAATAGAGCCATCATTGGTGGAATCCATGGTATAACAGACAACTTTGTAAAAAATATCCACAGGTTCAACAACGTCCCAAACAGCACACCAGCAACCCAAGGATATACCACGATCCACAATTTACTTTTAAAACAGGTTTATTGCTCCAACCATAAAAACTTAACACGATTTGTTAAGCGCTTTCGTGTAAACCATACACTTCATCAGAACAGTTAAAAATATCATTAACAAGGCTTTAAATAGTAAAAAAACCGCCAAAACCATCTACCAGATTAAATACATTCAATTTGATCAGTGCCACTGTTTAAAGCTATAGTGTCACATTAAGCCTGAATGTCATGCAATTTTAAATGCAGTTTGCAACACTCAAGACCATAAAAATTAACAATGAATATGGATATATTCAAAGAAATATTACTACATGGTATATTTAAAACTAACATTATAAAAAACAAAAAACCATACATCAACCACAAGTGTCCATAAACCAGTGTGCATATCAAACGTCCACCACGCACACTTCCCAACACTGATAATAAATTAAAAAATGAATAAATAATTCATATTGTAACAATACTCTTAACAATATTGTCAATGTGCAAATATATTTTTTATGAAAATTAACTGTAAAATATGTACTGTAAACCTGCCCCAACAATTGTACATACTTCAGTTCTCACAAAAACTATTACTAAACCTACCTTAAAAGTGGCTTGGTGGGAATCACTTCATTTAAACCTGGATAACATGAAGCATTAAGCTTCAATTGCCATCTAATTTCCTTCTCACCCACCAACCCTTTAATATCAGGTTTATAGACACCTGTGGTTGATGTATGGTTTTTTGTTTTTTATAATGTTAGTTTTAATTATACCATGTAGTAGTATTTCTTTGAATATATCCATATTCATTGTTAATTTTTATGGTCTTGAGTGTTGCAAACTGCATTCAAAATTGCATGACATTCAGGCTTAACGTGACACTATAGCTTTAAACAGTGGCACTGATTAGATTGAATGTATTTAATCTGGTAGATGGTTTTGGCAGTTTTTTTATTATTTAAAAACTTTCTAAGTTTGCAAGAGCAATATTTAAAAATTGTCCCTATTTGTGCCACTTTTTTCATGGCTTTGTCCAGATTTCTTATTCTAAGAGGTTGAAAGGTATGGACCAATTTATGGGGATAAAGAGAATAGATTGTGGGGAAGTATTGATTTTTGGACATCAAGTTTAGACTGGAATATGAGGACAGAATATCCAGGAACTTGAGGAGGTGAGTAAACAATGTATGAAAACCTCTACAGCCAAAGCTGCCTGGAATGGACAAATTAAGAGTTGCTTGGAAGCAAGGTACAGGATTAAGAGAAGAAATTACAGTTTGTTAAACAACAGACAACAAAAATGGCCACAATAATGTAAGAAATATTTTATTAAATAACAGCTAGCACAACATAGATGCAATATATGACATAATGTGAAGCTGTAAAAAGATTATTAAAACAGTGTAACATCCTCTAGTTAAATACTCTGCCAGAAAGGAAGGAAGGAGAGTGAGAGATGCATCAGTGATTTCAAGCAATTGTGAGAGAGTCTGGGAAATTCAAAGGTACCAGGCGTAATGCAAGGACTAAGATGGATCCATGAGAAAGTTGGCAATGATGTCCACAAGGATGTGGCTATTAAATATTCAGTCACGGCAAAACTTAGAGCAGGTGTAGAGTTACCCAACAGTGAGGATTGTTATCTAGTTTAATTTGGGGGTGGGTGTCCAGTATGGCAGAAATGTTAGATGGGGAGAGAGGAAGAACAGAGGTGAAGGTTAAGGAGAAAACATCAGCAACAGACAAGAAGTGATGTGGAGGAAAGGAAAACTGGCAGAAACAGAAGACGACAGAGGAAGGGTAAACAGTAGTGTACGAAGCGGGGAGTCAGTCACTGAAGAGGAAAAGGACAATGATGAAGATACATGGGAAGAAAATAAATGTGGTAGTGCTAAAAGAGTTGAAATTGAAGACAAGGAATACAATAAACTAGGAAAAATGGGGTATATGGTAGTGGGAAATGACTCCATGAAAGAAGCAGGGAAAAGGTGATGAAGTACTAAAGGTTAATATAAGGTTGCAGATGAAGAGTTAGGAGGTAAGTAAGGGTCGGAAAGAGAGACGGTTAATAAGAGATATAAACAGAGAAGTACATGTGGAAGGTAATGAATGTGTATGAATAAGGATAGGGGATGAAAGGTTTTTAAGGAGTTGGACACTAGTGGAGATGAGCATAATTCAAGGTCACAGTAGATGAGTTTATTGCCACATTGTAGTCAAGGAATAATTGGGTTATTTGGCAGGAATGAATGAGTATAATAAATATGAGGGAATGAGGAAGGAATCCGAGGAAGAGCGTAGAAACATGTAGGCAGAGAAATGGATAAAGATGATAGAGAAGTGTGCAGGCAAGTCAGTTGGAAAGGTTAGTAGCAAGTCATAGGAGTTTTTAGATGGAAGTAATAATTTAGGAGATATATGCCAATTAGACCATACATGTGTAAAATGGAAGTGAATGAAGAAGGGAACGGAGATGGACACATTTGGGAATGGTCAGATCAAATGAAAATGGCTTTGAAAAAAAGATTAATGAAACAGATGAGGGAAGGAGGAAATGGACAGAAAAACAGATTAGATGGTCCAGGAGACAGCTGGCTACAAAACAGAGAAAAAGTAGCTTTAGCATATTGAGGAAAAAGCATAAATAAGGCAGAGATAGCTTTCTAATGTATACTGGCAAGTGAGACACTAATCCCTAAAGCAGAAATGTTGAGGTACACGCAGTTTTATGTGAATAAACATGGAAAAATGAAGGAACAAGGATATGAAGAAAGAAGCTAAGCTGGTATACATAAGGGAACACCAGGAAAATAATGTCAGCAGTCATGAGAAAGGACAACAGTCAACAATGTGAAAGAAGAGGCTAGAAGATGGCTGAACAGAGAAAATATGTGAGAAAAATGCTGAAAGAGTGGGAGGAAAGTTTGGATAGGGATAACATCTGAAATGAGGTAATGGAAACAATTATGAAATTAAAATGGGGAAATGGGATGATGTGATAAGTGCTCAGCAGACTTTTGTAAGAAAAAAATAAAAATAGCCAAATGTTTGAGGGATAGTCAGTGAGGTGATGACAGAGGAGGGGTATTTTCTAAGCCCTGTGCTTAAGGCAACAGCTCTGGTTCTTTCCAAAAATGACAGAAGAATCAAGTAATTACAGGCTGAGATCTTTGGTAAATGTGGATACAAAGCTGCTGGCAAAGCCTATGGTAACTAAGTCTAGACAGGACTTTTCCATGGGTGCTTTAAGAGTGTCAACAAACTGAAATTTGATAATATGTAATTTTGACAAAGTCAGGTAGACCTATATATATATATATATATATATATATATATATGTGTATGTGTGTGTGTGTGTGTGTGTGTGTGTGTGTGTGTATAAACACAGATAAAATGTAGTATGGAAGTTGTTACTGGGATTTGTCAGTGCGTTTTACTGAATCATTCTGCAGAGTGACTGGTTTGTGAAATGTTTATCTTGTCAAAGTGTTTGATGTCAGAAAGAACATGCGTATATCTGTTAAGATATTCCCTGTGATTCAGAAACAATGGTTGTATGGCCACATAATGGCTAATTAGATCAAAGAAGCCCAATGTGACCTGAAGCTAATTAGCAGTGTAATCAGAAGCAACTGACATCAACAATGTAATTGGAGCCAATTAACATGAAGGAGATAAACTAATTAAGGAATGTGATGGTAAAAACACACAGACTGCATAAAGAGGGGCAATGTGTTACTACAGTCATGTGATCCAAAGAACCCAGCAGTGCATATCCTAGATAGCCATGAAAATGCAAGTTCATATGCACAAGATAACACTAGTACAAGAACTGCCAAGAGCCAACAAAGTCCCTACCAATATATTATCATTGATGGGAAGGAAATGGGGCTAGAGGACAGTTAGTGAGGGGAAGACAAGCAGAGGTATACATAGGCAAGGGGAAGTGAAGACTAGTTAGGGGGTTGGGAAGCAGCAGCGTATTTGTTTTATGGGACTAAGGCCATTTTTTTTCCATAAGAAGGACAGGGGGGAAGTAAGTAAGGAGAAGGTGTGTGCAGGATAGAGTGATGGCAATGGAGTCAGACAAACATAGAATAGAAAAACCAACAGGGGAAACACTAGCACAAAAGGTGGCAGAACACAAAACAGAGGTGTAGGCAGACAGAAAGAAGGACAGATGGTGATGGAAAGAAGTGGACTACAAACTGGGGAGGGAAGTGAAAAACCAAGGAAGGGGAACACTATGAATGGGTCTAGGATGGAATGGCAGCAGATTTTGCAGCTGATTTTTGCACTGTCCAGTCCAGGGTTGCCCTTCCTACAGGGCCAACCACTGGTGGCCCTATGGGTAAGGCCAGACAGCAGTGTGACTCTGGTAGTCACAAAAGGATGTACTTCAAGGGGCCAGTGCCAGTGTAAAAGGTAAGTCACTGATCATCAGTGCATTCACTATACCTATCTCCTGCTAGGTAACGTAACGTGACTTATCAGCAACATGTCCAGAGGGAGAGATGACCCTCCATAGTGATGGGCCTGTCTTGTCTGCTAACATAATGTGTTATACTGGCAGCATCCCCAGAGGGAGAGATGAAAGCACCCCAGTGACAGACCAACAGAGACCGCCATTGAACTCTCCATATCACCTTCTGTTGAATGACCTTTATCAATCTGCAGAGATGCAGGCCTAGAGATAGCTGGTGACCCAGCAGAGGATGTCAGGGCAGGTCAGTGACAAGATGCTTGCTGTCACAACACAGCTAAAAGCATGGCTGACACTGTATAAAACAGCAACAGAGATAGAGAGAAATAAAACAAATATAAAAAATTAAAAAATAAACATATTAAAAAGGATAACAAATAAGAGGAAGACACAGCAGACAAAACATTAGCAAGACTGTGTAATAACAGAATTCCAAGCACTGTGTTACAAGGTACATGAGTACTTGGATCTCAGGCAGCCCTCCCCCTCATATGTATGTGAGGAGAACATGCATGTGGTACAGTGTGTGACCAAAGGGGTCACAGAATGTGGACTGGAATGTCTTCAGTGCAAAGTTGGCCAAGAGACATGCAAGGACTTGACAGACATGGCCTACTCAATGCATATCTGCATAGCAACATGTGGACTATGCCTGGGGTACACAGCAACTGGAACTTGGACAGCACACAATGGTTGTCAGTCATACACTATAACATATGGCAGCCAGAAGAACATGGCAGAGTACATTACAATGAGGCACGCCCAGAGTATGCTGTGCAGAGCTCACTTTGTCATGGGGCTTTGAAGGTACAGTACATTTGATATGCCAGTCAATCAGACTAGTGCACCATAAATTAATGGCATGGATATGGCAATGGACATAGAAATAGAGTGGGCCAAAGCCACAGGTTTGAGGTAGAGTATGGCAAATGGCATGCTGTGGGAACAGGTAGAGGCAGGTGCATGTTCCCAATATTAAAAGTGTGGGCAGGGCACACAGTTTGGATGGGTGGGAAAGCATGACAGCCTACATATACAGTGCATTTGGAGGTATTTATTCCCACTAGGATGGGTTTTCATTACTAGCAGCAGCATACTAATACACAATCTTGCTAGCATTAAAACTATACTTGGCTATACTATAACTGATATATACTTACCCCTGCATCTGAAGAGTTATTCTGTATGCCTCAAAAAGGTCAGCCTCAGGAGTTTTAAGACAGAAAAGACAAGGGAAATGTACATGAATCACATGTTTTGCATTTGGATGGGCTGCTAATAGAACATTAGAGTGAAATGCAATGGTCATGAGTATTTAATAAAGGCACTTTCAGTGACCTCCTCTTCCCCACTGATGAACATCAAGGTGGCACCTCCACAGGTCACTGTAACAGTGCCTGTACTGCTCATCTGTCTGAATGATGCCTGTTGCAGCAATTATCACCCAGGCAAGGTAGTGCCAGATATCCATTTTATACTGAGAACCACCATAATAATAACCAGAACAGGTACTCCCATTGGTCTCTGTATATGAAGCACAGATATATTTTTGATTTCTTCGTGCACCACTTGGAAGCCCTGCCACAATCTGTGTCTTAAGAAGCCGTGGTCACTTTGCAAGTCAAAATCTAGAGGAGTATGGTAGCACATTCATACTGATGCACACTGCATGTGTTACTTGACATGCACTAATGGGCACCATGGCAGTATGACACTAAGAGATGCCACCATACAGTAGTGCATGAATGCATGGCATGTCAAGGTGGTGTTTGGGGGTCAAATTGCACAAAGATCTGCTTGCAAGCTGTCTGCACAAGCCGCATCTCACTCCATTATTGCTGTTTAGTGCCTCTCGGGGCCAGAATATATGCTTAATGTACCTGCATCATTGTAGAGGTCAGTGACCCACTCATACCTGTGCAGTGAGCATCACAGCCATTCATGCTGGTGCAAAGTCAGATATGAGTCTCTAAGCACAACCTTAGGCCAGTATTGATTGGGTAAATGGTTCATTAGCATAAGTGTCATACTACTAGCCTTGAAACTGTACAAAATTTAGCCACAGCCAATGCAGCCCTCAGTGCTTTAAAGAAATTTGTTACAGTGGAAGCAATGAGGTGGGTTAAGTATCCAGGAGACACTGACAGAATATATGCAGAGAATGTGTATGTAAACATCACTGCTATTTTACTGTTGTACTTATTCTGGGAAAAATTGGAACATTTGCGTTGTGAGTGTGAGTGGTGTACACAAGAGGAATTGTTACTCAATTTTGAAGTGTTCTTCCAAACTGTTTTATTGATGACAGCATGAACTATGTATGATGGTGGCAAAGTATACAGGCCATATAATTGGGGGGTCCAAAATGTATCTAGTTGATTTCTGGAGGGGGACTTGCCTTTCAAAATGCGCCTCTATTGTTTGGGGGGGGTTGTTTTTCAAAGTGTATATCTGCTGTTGAGGGGGATACTTTTCATGTTGGTCTCTGTGTTGTTTGGGGAATGTGAACTTCAATGACAATTATATGGACTGAGAAGTATTAAAAATGCAGCATGCTTTGCTAGTCTGGTGGTGGACACCTAGTCTTACTAACATGCATGTATACCACTCAACTTTGGGCATGTCACAGTGGCTGCAAATGAGATACTCAGTAGTCCTCAACCTTCTGTTGTGTGAACAACTACAAACACCAGGGAGCACACACCAGTAGCTATGTTGGTATCATACCTGTTGTTTACTTGAAAGTGCTTGTCTTGGAGAGGTACATTAAAAGTAAGATAGGTGGCAGATTTTGAAGTGCATTGTAAAGTGGATTAGATAAGATATAGATAACCACAGCTTTAGCCATTCATGTGTCATAGAAACCATACATGTGATGTGTGGGGATATCATGCTATATGGTCCACATGTATAGATCTAGTTGTATCCAGTCACACTGCCATCACAGGTTTCACAGGTACTTATAGCACAGTGATGTGAGGCAGAGGAAGAGCTGTGACTGGCTACAGACAGCACTTACCTATGGCATGGTTCACTATTTCTGCTCATGGAACATGCCGTCTTTTGTGCTAGTTGTGGATCATACTAGTGACATTCCTCAGGCAGGATGCCCTCGTGGACATGCATGTGGACAGTCAGTGTACATACCTACTGAAGATGCCCTGGACCTGCACAGAGAAAGACACACTGTGTAGCAACTTTTTTTGTGGGCTGTGTCCACCCACATGCCATATGACCAACTATCATCCAGTTCTGCAGAACTGCACAATGAAGACAAAATTCCTCCCTGCACAGTCTTCCAAGCTGAATGCACACACACACACATATGCACACATACAATTATACCCCCCTCACACATTGCCCATGGTCACAGCCTGTCACTGTGCACTTCCCAGCTATGCATATGATGACAACTCTGTCCTGCCCTCATTCCTCTTAGCATTATATATCATTACTATTATATAATACTATGTAATATATAATATACATTATACATCATTATTATTATATATATATATATATATATATATATATATATATATATATATGGGTCTATGTTGTATTATCGAAATTACAGTTCATTGAACCGTACTTCCGATAACTCACTTCCGTAAAAGTGCATTATATGGAAAATGCACTTTCGCGGAAAAATAAAAATGAAAACTAAATAAAAAAAAAAAAAAACTCACAAAACACGATTATGCAGGGGGCAAGCTCCCCTGCTCCCACCACACTCCCCCTACTTTAATATTCTCACTCCGAGATCGCACTGCAGTGGAGAAAAGTGAATATTCCCTTATCCCCACTGTACCATGATCTCAACAAGAGTTTGCTTAGTTATAGATCAACACTGATAAAATGCACTTTCACTAAAGTAGGTCTGTGAAAGTACGATTCAATGAACCATACTTTCGATGTAACAGCTAGGACCTATATATATATATATATATATATATATATATATATATATATATATATATATATATATATATATATATTATCATTATATATATAATTGCTATTAACAGTGTTGCTTAGGTCTGATGCACAGCAAGGCTAGTCCATGCATGGTATTGCATTCTCTGCTTTTGCTATGCATGCATCATTGTTATTCTTTATTGTGTCTAATATGGCCCATAGTTTTGAATCAGATGCTAGTTCTTAGACAGTGCTATAGCTTACAGCACCCACCTTCACTACGAATTGTCAGCCCTGCAGTTGGGGCCTTCACAAACTCCTCACCAGGCACCTTCTCAGCTGTTGTCTCCAGCACAGTTTTCCAGAGTACACTGCAGGGTACCAATGGAAGTATCTAAGCAGCAGAAATGGGCCTGAATCATTCTGAACACATGTTCAAAGATATTTCAGGTCTGTGACAGTGTAGTGTTATAAGCATTTGCTGCAATAATTTCTGGGTTTCATGAGGGTTTCATTTGCCATGGCTTTATAGCATATGTGGCATCCTTAATAAAAGGTCTCTGAGGGAAATTACTCTGCAAAAATCACTGATGCAAGTTGTATGTGTGCCAGATGTGGGAACTCTGGGTACTGCCTGGGTGGTTCACTGACCCCTTGTATAGTTATACCCCCTGCATTTCAAACAACCTGGCAAATGATAGAGTAGAAACCTTTCAACTAATATACCATTGTCCCTGTATCCTACATGGAGCCTTGATGTTGATATGGGTGCAGTCAGTAGCAAGAAGTACGTCAGGGAACTGGGCTATATCACAGAATGCTTGCATGGTGTTGTTTATGTATCTTCTGTGATGTATGGAAGTTGCAAATGCTCCTCCAGGTGCTATAGCATGTCATCCAGAAAATGGTAAAGTATCCATGAGACAGATACCTGAGATATATCCACTTTGTCCCCATAGGGCCTGTCTTAGCTGAACTTGTGCCCTAGGTGAAGAGGCTCAACAGGACTCTCCCATACATCACCTGGTGCCCCAATCACACTCACTTCTGGGCTTACCCACACCACGCAGATTTTTTTTTTCTTCCTTTATCACATTTTGTCTTTTTCTTAAATTTTCCTGCATTTATTCATTCATTCAGCATATTTCATGGAATCAAGAATGTATCCTGATAACTGTGGAGGAAATAACTGCATTAAGCCAGAGGTATGGGGATTCCAGATACTTCTGAGCTACATTTTAAAAATGTTAAATAACCTTCTACAAAGTGTAAACATAAATCACAATTAAGGGGAAAACCAGCGTTTGCTCTTCAACTCTGTTCTCCCCTAGATCCTTTCAACAGAACCTAGCTGACAAAGATTACATTATAATAATTTTGGTGGAAATAACTGTACAAATCAAGGAGTCTGGGGTCTCCCAGAAGCCATGGGGTTTCTAGTTGCTCTGAGGTACATTTTACATTTTTTAAATAACATTTTCACTGTAATAACTAAACTATGTTGGAGGTCTAGTAACCAATAGGCACCCAGAAGCCATAGGTTTACATATGCTCTGGGGTGCATTTTTGAAAGTTTTTCCAACATTTTAATCTGATGATGGTCTGCAAAAAAATCATGTATAGGAAAATTTTGATCTTACTTTTTTTTTATTTTAAGAAATAAATAAGTGGTTTCCAAGCCTTAAACCTCAAAGTTGGCCAAATAGCAATGCATACTAGAAGGAGAAGCCAGATGCTTGTAATGATACATAAATCATATTTGGAAATATTACTTGCTTCCCTACCCCACCTTAAGAAATGTAGTCACTTTCTTTGTATCACCCTCTGGTGTTATATTGGAATACAATTAATAGACAAATGGTCTCAGTCAGATATTTTAACTTGCTTCTGTCATATATAGGTACAGAATGCCTCCTCAATCCTACATACAAAAGACAGCCACCTACTGTGTACTCATCTGATATCAGACTTGTTCAAAACTGAAAAAACAAATCAAACATATCTGCTGTCAGCTAGCACAGTGTTAAGGGTCTGATCCCCTCAACCCTCATTTGTGTACTGTGGAACCTAGAGAAAATTACTTAATCAGACATTGCTCTCGGGTCACCCCTGAAAAGGGACTGTGTATCCAGTGGTCCTACTTGGTTAACAAGTGGGTATTATTACGTTGTCAGACATATATAAACACAGTGCTGCTTTACCTTCCTCCAAACGTTTGCCACCTGTACATGCATTTGTTGTTTGATTGTGAGGAAAATGGAAAAAAATATATAATTGCAGTAATTATTCTAATTTGTCACTTTTAGACAGTACACTGCTCTTATACAAGTTTAGTGACTGTCTGTGCACTTTTCTAAAGTTTGTAAAGAAAATTAAAGAAATAACAATCACACTGTCCCCAGCTATACACAAGATAGAGACATTTGAGGTTTGAGAGGAAAGTTAAAGAAATAATGACATCATCCCTACCTTCCCACACAAGCTACAGCAACCTTCTGTGTTCATCTGTGAGCAGGGGTGATTTTAGACTGGGTGAGATTCAGGACAGAGGTGACTACTAAGCTGATGTCAAAGTTCACTTATACAGGCTTGGTGTGTGGGAGCCATCAGCCCCTGAGAAGCTCTGAAGGTCTGGTATTCTGAGATGCATTTTGTCCCTTATTTGTTTATTTTATTTTAATAAAAGATTCTTCAAACTTATAATGGAACTAATCAATTGGGACATAGGTAACCTCCAAACACTGGACCCATCTCAGTTTGGATTCATCAAGGGTAGGTCTTGCTTACTCAGTCTGGTGGAGTTTTTTTTTTTTTGAAAAGGTCACCAAAGCAATGGATGAAGACAGAATGTTACACACAACATACCCTGACATGGCCAAAACTTTTGACACAATTCCCCACTCAGGCATAGCAGAAAAGCTAAATAAACTGGTAATAAAACCCTATCTTACCTGCTAGATTGCCAGCTGGCTCACAAATAGGCTGTACTTAATCAAAATAGGGAAAATTACCTCCATAAATAGACCATTCGCCAATGGAGTTCACCAAAGTTCTGTGCTGGGACCTCCCATGTTTGGCATCTACTTTCTGAAGTAAAAAGCAATACTAAAGGGCTTTGGGTGACTAAGTTTGCTGGTGCAGTCATGAATTACCAAATGATTTAGCCATTCTGTAGGAAGGTTTGCCCCAAATAGATAACTGGTGACAAAATCATGGACTGAAACTAAATGTTAAAAATGCATTATTTTATCTTTTGGGAAGTCATCTATCCCATAGTGACTGCCACATTAACAGCAAATCCCTAAGAGCTGATCCAGTTGTTTGGGATTTGGCAGCTTAAGTGGGCAGTGATCAAACTTTTTACCAACATGTGTCCATTGTCATACAAAAAGTCCTTCGATATTGCACAGTTTATAAACAAATGGATTGTGTCTAGATCTAGGGATATCACTGCCCCATCTTTACTCAGCCTTCATTACACCAGTCATTGAATATAATGCTCCCTTTAGCATGTATCTGTCCAGACACATACAACAACTGGAATGCCCACAGAGATACCATACTTGAAAGGATACAAGGCCTAAACACCATGTTCTACATGGAACAACTCAAAGCTCTGTGACTATCCTCGGAATCCAACAGAGTGCTAAGAGAGGACCTGTGTCTGGCATACAAGGCACCTTCTGACCCAATATTGATGGATTTACTGCACATCAGAAATACTTGGTCTAGGGATTTAAATCTCTTCTGCAACATCAACAGAACATTTTGGATGGACAGGTATATCTCACAGAGGATACCACTATTGTGGAACAGTCTCACCATTGTCATAAAACAAAATTAATCCTTCTCTGTTTTCAAGCACAACTTGTATCTATGGATGTGAAACAGAGAGTTTACCCCAGGACTGCCACCTGTACAACTAATGGACTTATGCAGCTCCTAAATGCTTTATCCCATGCATGGGCCACCTCAAATTATATATGGTATGATCCCAGTTATTCTCATTAGAGGTAATATATAATTATCAACCATGGGATGGGTAAGGCCAGTCTCTAACCAAATGGGATAGGTTATTTGAGCACAAAAAGGGAAAATGGCTAGATTTAAAACAGTCCTCAAGGGTTGTTAGCCTAGTACTTACCTATGAACCTAAGTGACAAGAGGCAAAGTACTTATATCCAGACATCCCCCACCAAGCAGATATAGTCACTTCTCTGTACAATTCAGACACTGGACTGTGATAAGACAGGATGGCCATGTAATGCATCTCACCATTGTTCTATAGATTCATGCGGAATTACTAGCCTAATGGCTCAAGCTCCCTTATAAGCCTAGCCTTTTTATCCAGATTTTACCCAATTTTCTGTCCATAGGAGAAAGACACAGGTCAGCAAGTGGGGGTTCTGACAATTTTTACAGGCTGCCTCTATCAATAAGGGACTGGGGCACCACCTCAAAAATGAATTAATGGGGCTTCTAATTGATACACATATGACATGTTGGTTATACCCTGTACTTTTTTGCTGAGAAACCTCTGAGGATGCTTCAACTGTTGCAGGTGCCTGGTGAGGTACATGCCAATGGGTACATTGTACTTCATTACTGGTCTGATGAAGGCTGAGCACAGTGGTACTATGGTATCATTAGAACTGGATGCCATGCCCTTACATACAAGCTTTTCTCACCACTGTGGACACAGGGTGGTCAAAGTTCAGATTACTACCTGTCTGAGTACCAAGATCTCTTGTCACTGGGACCACTCCTGGGGGATGCTATCACTGCTGTAATTTGCAGGTATATATGATTTCCCAAGAGTTATTATTATGCACTTCTTCACATTTTGTTTGAGGCTATGGCTGTGACACCAATCATTAGTCTTTGTCAGACCATTCTGTAGGATATCATCATCATCTGGGAAGTTAATGACTGAACCCAGCTTGCAGTCATCAGCTGGCATGATCAACCAAATTCATCTGCATTTGCCTTGACATCTGAGAAGGATCTCCCAAACAGAAGGGAGCCCCGCAGTAAGCCTTGTGGTACTCCACTGGTGATTGGCCTCTTGCTGGATGTGGATTTCCCCACTCTAACAACACGTGTCCTATCCATGGGCTACTTGGCAATCCATATGGTGACATAGAGGTTTATGCCAAATTTTGGGAATTTACCTGTAATACCAGAGTTGTGTATTGTGTCAAATGCCTTGGTCTGGACAAGGCAGGCATTATGCACTGTCTTACCTTTATACATTGCCTTGGTGTCCTTCTCAAGGACCTGCCCTTGATGAAGCCAAAATGGGTTGCGTCTAGAGTCTGGAGATTTTATATGTCATTGTTAATCAGGTCCATGATTAGCCTTTCCATAGTCTTGCATATGAGGCTAGCCAGACACATGGGTCAGTAGTTTCCTGGGTCCATTGATGGTCAGCCTTGTGCAGATGGATGACTGTTGCTGTCCTCCACTCTACTGGACTAAAGAATGTCTCTAGATTGTGGTTAAATAGAGATCTGAGTGAGCCTGCTAGATCATGTTTCAAGCTATTTAATAGACATCCTGGGATTCCATCAGAGCCCACTGATGCCGCATTTATAGCTTTAGAGAGTGCAGTGATGACCTATTCTTTTGTGATAAGAGACAAAGGAATGGTAAGGGGTATTTCATGGCATGTGACTGGAGGTGATGGGGGGGGTGAAATCTGAGCTGAATTTATCAGCCAGCTGGTTTGCTATTTCTTTTGGCTGAGTATAGTAGTGTCATCTATGCCAACGTAGCACATTGTTGAGTGTTTCCCTTAAGATTTTGGACATAATTAAACAATGGTTTGTGTTTATCCTTGGCTGGGAGGCAATTTTATTCTCTCATTTACTTTTTGAAGACTTGACTAGTAAGGGTTTTTTTCTCTGTTGTGCACCCTCCCACTTCTAGACAGGAATTTGTTCCTTCTGTTGTATAGTCCATTTATGCCAGGGATCCACCAGGGTGACTTGTTTTTCCTGCTAGACCTGGCTTTAGTTTGGTCAGGTACTGCGGTTTCTCTACAGTTGTTTAAGTGGTTGTACAGGGCATATGTGTATACTTCTGCATAGGCCTCACTGTTTTCAGGGTTAGGGGTTAAGCTTTAAAATTACCTATGCTATCACTTAATAGAAGGCAATGTGCCTTGGAAAAATTATTTAGGGTTTTATGGCTTGATGGGGGTTCTACCAGTAATGATCCGATCTTACCAATGAGGGCATTTCACTGAGTGGATGCAACACTCCCCCACATTTGTGAAGTAATACATCAAGGATATTTCAGGCCCTAGTGGGAGTGCAGACCCACTGTTCCAGAATATTTGCATTAAAAAAGTTGAAAAATCTCTGAGCCTGCATGTTAGTTGTTGTGATGTTAACTAGTTTATTGATTGGTGGTTAAAATCTCCTGTGAGCAGTGTGTTGGGATGAATGGTAAGTGATTCTAGTAACTTCAGGTATACGGAGTGGTTTTCATGGTTTATGGTTGGGGACGTACAGCTAGCAATGATATGGTGGGGGATTTTGCCTATCACAGAAATAACAGCAGAGGATGGTGAAGCAGAATCACATAAAACAATCAACAGCACAAGAAAAAACATAGAACTGCAACATCAAACGAATTTAATATGACAGTAAATCTTTCAGATACAATCTTTCATCAGTACAACCATCCTTAATTACAACATCATTTAAATACAAAGTTAATAACTCACATGATAACAAACAGTCTATAAAACATTAAAACCCATTAAACATTAAAATCATCTCAAGCACATTTGTTTAAACTTTAAAATATGTTTAATAGATACTGTGACACACGTGCACTGGCCCAGCAATTAAGGAGCCTCAGTCCTCACCACTAACACCAGTGAGGGGCGTCCATATAAGGAAAGGATAATAAATAGACACACAGTAATGTACAATTTCCCTTAAGAGCATACAGAGATTATAGTCAGTCTGAGGCTGGTTTCTCCCTTTCTCTCCAGGTCCCCAATAAGACTCCCCACTGGCACAGCTATAGGGTCCAGATCTCAGCCTAGTGGGCAAGCTAAAATCTCCAGCACCCTCTCTGTCCAACCAGTGCTTCGTGTCCCTACCCATGTAGCTGACACACACACACACTTTGAGATAACAGTTACATACAACCACACAGACACTCCTGGGGAAGGCTGGCACAGGTTCTCCAACTGTGCCCCTTTTTACCCAGACTATATGGTAGAAATCACTGCCACAACCTAGCTAATATTTATCACCTACTCAAAGGCCCTTATGAAAGGGTGTCCAATTATTACTGTGCAAAATTATTATCCAAATGGTAAGTGCAACTTAACAGCCAAGACTTATATGGAGTGACGGTACAGTATCACTATATGCATTCAATGTACTCTTAGAGTTTAAATTATTTCTACACAAAAGAGCCACAGTTGAAAGGTTTAAAAATATGTAATATTAAATAATAAAAACATAAGGCAATACTTCTTACTACACAGTGCTAGTCAAGAGTTCAGAAATCACAGGAAAATGCTTAAAATAATACAGTAGAATAGTTCTGACATGAACACAGAAAAACACTTAGACTAATCTGCCTATTTCCTAGCTATTTCTAAGAGAAACACTAAAGTCTAAGATCCTACTTACATACAGATACATGCAGAGTGGTGAGTTGAATGTTCTCAAGACAAATGCTCAAATGCTCTCATGATTTCTGTCCTTGAATTGATAGCACAGTACCACTGATTCATTTCAGATTACATCATTTCTTTCTGGTTCCCAGGCTAACAGACTCTTGGAAGTTAATAGCCCCTTTGATCTTGCAGCTGGTCAGGAACCAGAGCAATAAAAGAAATTATACATGCAAATTCTAGTCATTAACTCTGGCCTCAAAACAATAGGCAGAATACCTTCATCCAGGCATATCGGCTCTGAGTTTTGACATCAAAGAATTGACTTGTCAGCTTTTTTACAGCAGAGTGCACTGTCGTTACATTTTTGCAGTTCCACATTTAACACCATTTTTCCATTTAAGAGAACAAGCCTGTCTCTTATATTAATATTTACAAATGACAGAATTATCTACAAAATTCTATCTGGCTAGGCTGGCAGCCTTCACCTATCTTCACACATCTCCCCCCGGGGAACTCACTCTAGTTTTTCAAGTGACCTTTGAGAAATGTTGCTTGAGAGGGTTATGTCTATCTGAGTATACATTACCCCATTCCCTGTTTTTAGAGCCCAACTGTGTTGGCATTGCTAACCCCACTGCGGTGCTGCACTGACATATGCTTGCAACCCTAGGCTCCATCTTAGTAACTTGACATTTTGCTGGCTGGCTCTATTTAACCATGTCAAGTCTGTGAGGGGAGCAGCTATGGTACTATAACTGGGGATGAACTTTCTGTAGTACCCTGCTGTCCCTAAGAATGCCCTCACCTGATTTTTGGTAACAGGTGCAGGCCATGCCTGAATGGCTTCCACTTTGGCAGGTTCTCGCCTGATCTTACCACTCCCCCACTCTATGTCCCAGGTAGAAGACCTCTGCCATACCCACCAGACATTTGCTGTGCTTAATGGTAAACCCTGCCATCTGTAGTCTGCTTAGCACCTCCCTGATATGTTGAAGGTGCTGTTGCCAGGAATGGCTGTAGATGGTAATATCATCTAGGTAAGCAAGGGCAAACCCTCTTGCTCCTGCTAGGATATGATCTACCAGCCTCTGGAAAGTTACTGGGGCATTCTTCATCTCAAAGAGCATCTTTGTGAACTCATACATCCCAAAAGGCGTCACAAAGGCTGACTTCTCTCTAGAACTAAATCCAGAAAAAGAAGTGAATTCCGTTAAGAATGCTCAGCAGAACAAAAACAGTGTAAACATTGGAAGAGCATTGCACCACAAGTATTAGTATTTCATCTGAGTTTTCAAACTTACTAAACAACCAAAATGGCGAAAACACATCTTCAAAGTAACAGCTTCAATAACAGGATTTCACCATATTAAACCAAGACTATATGAAATATAGAGCTTTGCTGTTGTAAAAGTCAAGTGGCGTAATTCCACAGCTTTAAAACATGTAGCTATCATAAAAACAGAAACAGATATAAAAGTGAAGAACCCTTCTGATGTAAGCAACGAACAAGCGCTTTCAGCTTTTTCAAGCCTTCTTCAGATCCAAATAGGTAAGCTGGGTTCAGTGTTTAAAAGTTGATATCATCCAGTGAAACAGCCTACAATGAATGACAAATCTTAACCAATCAAGTTAGTCCATTGGTACACACCTCCATAGCATTCTGACGAACATAAAATTAAAACTCTTTATTTAAAACTCTGTTTAAAACATAGCATGACAGTTTGATGTTTCTAAGACAAACTCAGACATATTTTCAGAAGGGATATTAGTAAAATCTTTTCAGTGGGTTCTAATTAAAACAAGCTCTACATAAAAGCCAAGATTTGAGAGAAAAAAAATGAAAATAAATAGAAATAGAAATGGTCATTTAGGGCGTTTCTTTTTATTTCATTTCAACAATTTCTTTGGGACATCAGAGCCTAAGTTAGTATACCTAAGGTTTTTGGCAATGAAAGCAAGTCATGAGCAAGCATAACTCATTGCTCGTCTATTTTTAAGGAAGGGTTTCAAGGGAACACAGCCCTAAATGACCATTTCTATTTCTATTTATTTTCATTTTGTCTCTCAAATCTTGGCTTTTATGTAGAGCTTGTTTTAATTAGAACCCACTGAATAGATTTTACTAATATCCCTTCTGAAAATATGTCTGAGTTTGTCTTAGAAACATCAACCTATCATGCTATGTTTTAAACTAAGAGTTTTAAATAAAGAGTTTTAATTTTATGTTCGTCGGAATGCTATGGAGGTGTGTACCAATGGACTAACTTGATTGGTTAACATCTGTCATTCATTGCAGGCTGTTTCATCGGATAATACCAACTTTTAAACACTGAATCCAGCTTACCTATTTGGATCTGAAGAAGGCTTGAAAAAGCTGAAACGCTTGTCCGTTGTTTACATCAAAAGGGTTCTTCACTTTTATGTCCGTTTTTTCTGTTTTTATGATATCTACATGTTTTAAAGCTGTGGAATTACAACGCCACTTGACTTTTACAACAGCAAAGCTCTATATTTCATATATTGTGGATTTAATATGGTGAAAGCCTGTTATTGAAGCTGTTAATCTGAAGCTGTTTTTTCACCATTTTGGTTGTTTAGTAAGTTTGAAAACTCAGATGAAATACTAATACTTGTGGTGCAACGCTCTTCTAATATTTACATTCTCTCTAGAACTGGGAGTCAAGGGTGCCTGCCAGTAACCCCTGGTAAAATCAATGGTTGTACGATACTTAGCCCCACCCAGCTGCTCTAGGGTCTCATCTGTTCTAGGCATAGGGTAAGCATCTGACTTTGTGTGACTATTTAATTTCCTGTAGTCTACACAGAACCTGGTGCTGCCATCCTTATTTGGCACCAGCACCACTGGGGAGGCCCAGGGATTGTTGGACTCTTGAATCACTCCTAGTTCCAACATCTCCTGTATCTCCTCTCTCAGTGTCTGTTTGACTCTCTTAGGTACCCTATAAGGGGCCTGCCTAATAGGCCTTTGCGGTCCTCTATCCACCTAATGCTGCACCAGGTGGGTGCACCCTGGTTTCCCAGTGAACATGTCCCCAAACTCCTGTAACAATGCTCGGATTTCTCAAACTTGGGTAGGAGATAGCTGCTGGGACATTGCTACCCCTTCCACTGAGGTGTCAGTCCAAGCCAAACTGAGGAGATCAGTCACCAGATCTCCCTCAGACACCTCCTGCAATCCACTGCAAATGCTCAGCACAAAGGCCTCCCTATCATGGTAAGGTTTCATCATGTTAACATGGTACAATGTATTCCCCTGTCTCCTGCCTAGCAGTTCCACCATGTAGTTAACATCACTTACCCTTCTTACCACCTTGTGGGAGCCCTCCCAAGCTGCTTGCAGCTTGTTGTGTCTGACAGGAATGAAAACCATTACCTGCTGCCCCACAGCATACACTCTCTAGCTCGAGCATTCCTGTCATACCACACCTTTTTCTGTTGTTGGGCTTCTGCCAGGTTCTCCTGGGCAAAGCCCATGAGTTCCCTGAGCCTTGACCTGAGGTTTAGGATAGACATATGCCACAACAGACTCCTTGTGAGATTCACACTCATCTTTCCACTCATCACAAATAAAATCTAGAGGTCCCCTCACCCTATGCCCATACAGCAACTCAAAGGGTGAAAAACCTGTGGATTCCTGGGGAACCTCTCTGTAAGCAAACAACAGATGGGACAAATATTTGTCCCACTCCCTCTTAAACTGGTCTGCAAATGCCCGTAGCATGGACTTGATTGTAGTTTAATCTCTGGGGGATGGTAGAGGGTGGTCTTCAGGTGCTCCACCCCACAGGACTTCCACAGACAAGCCAGCAGGTCTGACATGAAATTGGCACCTCTTTCAGTCAGTATTTCTTTTGGGAAACCTTCTCTGCTGAAAATCTCTAACAAAGCATTTGCCACCTTTTCTGCTGCAATGGAGGACAGAGCCACTGCCTCAGGTATCATGTAGCATAATCCACCACCACTAGGATATACTTTTTCCCTGTGGAACTTGGGGTAATCAGAGGCCCCACAATATCCACAGCACCCTCTGAAATGGCTCCTCAATCACAGGCAAAGTCATCAAAGGAGCTCTCACCTTGTCTTCTGCCTTGCCTACCTTTTGGCACTGCTCACAGGTCCTGCAGTACTCTGTTACATCTCTGGAAATTCCAGGCCAATAGAAATTCTGCATAATACGTCTCTTTGTACGTTTTATGCCCATATGACCTGCAAAGGGAATATCATGGGCTATGGCTAGAAGTGCCAGACGGTGGGCTCTAGGCACAACTGACTGCTCTATTTTATCACCTTCTATCCCTCCCTCAGGGGTCTACTCTCTATACAGTATCCCTTTGCCCCAGTATACAGAATCCCCTTTCCCTTGAGAATCAGGTGCCTTACTAGCTACCTGCCTCAGGCCTTGCAATATAGGGTCTGGGAGCTGAGCCTGTCTCAACTCTCTGTAACCCTTCCCAGCTCCCCTTCCACAGGAAGTCTGGCATCCTCTGACAGTGGTGCCTCACTGTCAGCCTGGGTACTACTACTCACCTCTACCTTTGCAGTCACTCTGTCCAAGGGAACATCAGTACCCACAAGCAGCTGTGGCTTGCATTCAGTCTCACTCTACAGAGTAGCCCCCTCCCTGAAGTAACCACCTCACCAGTCCTGGTTGTAAATATGCAGTCTGTCCAGGTCTCCCCCAGGCTACCAGACCCACATGCTTGTCTCCTAGCCTGACTGCGTGTAACTGCATAAACACATGGTACTGCCTCATCCAAATCCTTCCCTATCAGGACATCTGTAGGATGGTGATTCGGTACCCCTGTTGTCTCAAGACAACTTACTATTGGCATTTTGTCTTTCCCACTTACTGGCTCTCTCACCTTTTGTTCCCCACCTTGCTTCCATGGACATCTGTATTCCACATGGCCCCACTGGTTGCATTCAAAACATTTAACTCTAGGTCCTGGATGTGTACCTGGACTAGTGGCTTCCCCTGCTACTGCAGATTCTGTTGGGGCAGTCTGTGCTGGCCACCATGGGTTCCTTTAGACCCATGAGCAGTACTGGGGGTCCCTTTCCTGTTTAGGCATGTTCTATTTGCTAGGTATAGGTCTCCCTTCATCCCCAACTCATCTGAAGTAGCACATTATCTATCAGCTAACCAGATCCTCATGTCCTCAGGCAAAGCGCTAAGGGCTTGTTCCCTCACCAAAAGGTCTGCCAGCCCTTCAAAATTGGTGACCAGACATCCACTCACCCACCTATGAAAATAAGTGCTCAGTTCAGGAACATATTCACACACACGTTCATCTGCCTTGCGTCTATGCTCACAAAACTTTTTCCTATACGTTTCAGGTGTTAGCTTAAAACATTCTAACAAGTGATTTTTAACAGCAGTATAATCAAAATATTCACAATCAGCAAGTTAGACAACACAGCTACAGCTTTACCATGGAATAAGAGGGTCAGAAACCGTACCCAGAGCCTTTGGTCAACATCATACTGTTTACATACCTTCTCAAACATATGGATGAAACTATCAAAATTATCCCCCTCTTTAAACTGCGAAAGAAATTTACTGACCTGTTGTGCTTCTGGGCTCCAGTTACTCCCTTCCCCATTACCTGCATGACTCTGGCAAAGAGTCAGCATCTCCTTCTCATGCTGCCTCTGCCTCTTCTTTTCCTCAGCTTCCAGGTGTAGCAGTTTTTCATTCTCCTCAGCCTGCAGATGTCTCAGTCTCTCAGCTGCTTCTATTTCCCAATGCCTGGCCTCCAACTCAAGTCTCTTTAGCTCCAGATGGATTTTTAAGTCCTCTGCAGAAAGGTTGAGCTGTCCGTTCTCTGAGGGTGGTACATCTCTACTGCCAGTCTGATCGTCCTCTTGGTTGCTGTTTTCTGATGCAGCTGTGACCAAAGCTGCAACCATGTCTGCATTAGTCAGGTTTCCATGCAGCAGTCCCCTAGCCTGGCACATCTCAGCGAGCTGGCACCTTGTCAGCTTTCCGTACTCCTCTGCTGACATACTGCCTCCTCTCCCTGACTAACTAAGATAACAAAAGAAATAAAACAATTGTGATCTGAACTCTGAGTATTCACTACGTGGCTGATTTAGAGTACAAAACACCTTCAGTGATCACTGTACATAAGCTACAGGAATTCACTCTACCCACACCACTACAAGCCAATTAGTGTTTGCCAAGCAATTAAAATGTGGTGTGGATATCCCACCACTGACAAGCAATTAATATGTGATGCCCGTGCACTGGCCCAGCTATCAAGCCTCAATCCTCACCACTAACACCAGTGAGGGGCATCCATATAGGGAAAGGATAATAAATACACACACAGTAAAGTAGAATTTCCCTTTAGAGCACACAGAGATCACAGTCAGTCTGAGGCTGGTTCCCCACTTTCTCTCCAGGTCCCCAGTAAGACTCCTCACTGGCACAGCTATAGGGTCCAGATCTCAGTGTAGTGGGCAAGCTAAAACCTCCAGCACCCTCTCTGTCCAACCAGTGCTTTGTGTCCCTGCCCAAGTAGCTGAAACACACAGACTGAGATAAGAGTTATATACAGCCACATAGACACTCCTGGGGAAGGCTGACACCGGTTCTCCAGCTGTGCCCCTTTTTACCCAGACTATATGGTAGAAATCACTGCCACCACCAAGCTAATACTTAGCAACTACTCAAAGGCCCTTATGAAAGGGTGTCCAATTATTATTGTGCAGTATTATTATCCAAATGGTATGTGCAACTTAACAGCCAACTATATACATGCAATGCACTCTTAGCACTTAAATTATCTCTACACAAAACAGCTACAGTTGAAAGGTTTAAAAGTATTTAATAATAAATAATAAAAACACAAGACAATACTTCGTACTACACAGTGATAGTCAAGAGTTCAGAGATCACAGGAAAAAGCTTAAAATAATACAGTAGAATAGTTCTGACATCAACACAGAAAAACAGACTAATCTTTCTATTTCCTAGCTATTTCTAAGATAAACACTAAAGTCTAAGATCCTACTTACATACAGATACAGGCAGATTGGTGAGTTGCATGTTCTCAAGACAAATACTAAATGCTCTCATTCTTTCTGTCCTTAAATTGATAACACAGTACCACTGATTCATTTCAGATTACATCATTTCTTTCTGGTTCCCAGGCTAAAAGACTCTCAGAGGTTAATAGCCCCTTTGATCTTGCAGCTGGTCAGTAACCAGAGCAATAAAATAAATTATATATGCAAATTCTAGCATTGACTCTGGCCTCGAAACAATAGGCAGAATTCCTTCATCCAGACATATCGGCTATGAGTTTTGACATTAAAGAATTGACTTGTCAGCTTTGTTACTACATTTTTGCAGTTCCACATTTAACACCATTTTCCCCATTTAAGCAAAAAATCCTGTGGCTTATATTAATATATACAAATGACAGAATTATCTACAAAATTCTATCTGGCTAGGCTGGCAGCCTTCACCTATCTTCCCAGAAACCATTTATTAATTCCTGGTGGCTGGTCAGCATTTAGATGCACTATCCATTCATATTCTTTTAGTTCCAGCTTATTGTTCAAATCACCACCCCTAATGTTTTTTATTACTACATCTGTCTATGGTCATTTGCTCAGATAAGTTGCCCTGCTTGACCAATCTAGAGGTGTTATTGTTTTTTTATGCAAATGAAAACACCTCCCAATTCATTTTTTTCCTTTCAAGAGAGTGGTCTGAATGTGTGACAGGCACTGTAGCCTTACACTGCTAGGGTACTTTCCACAGCCTTAAACCATGTCTCTATAACTGCACAGATGTCAGCATTCTCCATGTTTGAGGAGAGCTTCCAGGGAATGCAGTTTCTTGTTAAGAATCCTAGCCCTGAGCAGTAGTACCTCCAGCTTGGCATTAAAATAATTTGTTACATTGGTAGGTCTAAGGTGGTGGTATACCACAATTTTAGGGCACACAGCTAAACGGGTAGTCATGGATCATGGCACAATTTTTATACATTTTTAAATTGCTCTAACCTATTGTTTACATTCATTTGCATTTGATAATACCTTACCTATCATAGTGTTGCTCAATTCCATATCATTATAGTATCATTTGCATACTATGCTAGTCTTGCAATTTTGCAATCTTGTGCGAGCATACTATGTATGTCTTTGAACTACCCCCACCTTATGCATTGCTGCTCATTAAGCAGTTTTACCTTTGTACATCAGCACCCTGATGGGAGAATGAACGCTCTCCACCAGGGTATTAATGTACAAATAATGCCAGCTGAAAAATGAGTGCACCATTTCACAGCAGCATATCAAATTGCTGTGGAACTCAGACTGTTTATCAAGTGTAAAATGTTAAAAAAAAAGACAACTAAACTGTACATCAGCACCCTGACTGGATAACGTAAGTTCTCCAGCAGGGTATTAATATACAAATAATGCCCACTGAAAAATTAGTCCACCTCTTCATGGCAGCATATTGAGCTGCCGTGGAGCTCTGACTGAAAACAAAATGGCTGCCATTACTTTACACTCAATAAGCAGCGCGAGTGAGTGAGTGAGTGTAAGCAGTCTTGTGTGAGTGAGTGTGTACGAAAGCAGAGGAAATTGTGTGTGTGTGTGTGAGATCGAGAGAGAGAGAGCGATCTTGTGTGCATAGCATTTTCGCATAATGTCCAGAGTTTAGCTGTTTGTCTGTTCCTCATAAAATTTGTGGTTTTCTGAAGTCCTGTGACAAATCAGTGAGGAGTGACTTCACTAATGACAGGCATTTGAGTTTTACGGTTTATATCTTTTACAAGACCTTTTATTCTAGTAATTTTCTAAGTTTATAAAAGCAACATTTAAAATGTGTCCCTATTTTTGGGGCTTTGTCACCCCATTATGTTTGGTTTTGTCCAGGTTTTTGTGCTAAGAGGTTGAGGGTTATGCTTGTGTGAGTGAATGCGAGTATGAAACCAGAGGCGTCTGTGTGTGTATATGCATGTGTGTGTGAAAGTAGAAGATACTGTGTATGGGGAGGGGTCTACATACCTTTCAACCTGTTAGAGCAAGAAATCTGGACAAAGCCACAAATAATGGGGGGACAAATGCCCAAAAATAGGGACACTTTTTAAATATCACTTTTACAAACTTAGAAAGTTGATAGAATAACAGGTTTTGCATTAGCATGGATTTTGTGAAGGATATGAAGTCTGAAAATCAAATGTTTGCCATTATTTTCTTACTTCAGTCTTCAAAGATTTGTCAGTGATTTGCCAGAAAACTACAATTTTATGAGAAATAAACCAAAAATATGTCAGAAATCTGGTCATTCTGCAAAAATCTGGACAGCTGAGAGCTATGGAGAGAGAGAATGGGTTCTCTGTAAAACTGTTTTGTTTTACTTATTTATTTTTAAGTACTTCCCCCAATACCATTAACACAGCCTACAGAAAGTTTAAAACATTAGGCAGATGAACAATTTTACATCAAAAATATATAAAAAATAATATGGTACTTAAAAAAAATAAGTAAGACATAAAGTTACAGAGAACCCATTCTCTAAGCACAATAATGCCTTCCAGGATGTATGTTAACACGTAATTAACACATTTTCAGGGTGTTAATTACACACTAAAACACACCCTGTTAGGCGTTATTGCTTACCTAAATCCTAGGAATAAAGTGTCAGCCTGCAGTTTTATTAAGATAATATGTTTTATGTACAATGAGTATGCATTGTTTTTACATTTGCAGATATTTCAGCATTATCAGTGAGGTTAGGTAATTTCAGATAATGGGCTAGCAGCTGTGTTCTACTTGAAGCTGACTGTCCTCATTTTTCTTTGAGGATGAATAACTTAGGTATAAGAATAATTAAGTAGCAGTGGTTTGGGGGTATGGGAGGGGACAGCAGGGCGGTCCTCACACATAGGTGAACTAGGTGATCGCCTAGGGTGCAGTGCTTACTGTTCTTCCAGGGGTTCCCTTTCCTTGTTTATTTATTTTTTAGAACAATGTTTCTTTGCTTTAAAAAAATAAATACATAATTCGCCTCAAAGGAAAAAAAAATGCCCCTGGGATCATTGAGTGATCCAGGGGAAGGTGCTCAGATCCAGTTGCAATGTAAATCACATTTTTAAACATGCAGACCTTGTAACTTTCAAATGAAGATGTGAAGGTATACCTGAAACAAGATTTTTTTTTCTAAATCGATCATAAAATCAGGAATGTTCTTCAAAATTAGGGACTCATTTGGAGGAATAAGTTGGTGTTGCTGATATCTTAAATAAGGTTTGCAGTGATCAAACAGATACTTTCTGTAATATTTTTGGCTTTGTTAAGTGGACACTTGAGATGAGAGGTGAGTCATCGTTGTGGGATAATCATTTTTATACTATCGCTGGTCATACCTCTCAACTGTCCATATTTTCATCTCATATTTTTAGTCTATTCCTTATAAAATTTGTGGTTTTCTGGCAAATCATTCAGGACTGAAGTCACTAAATAATGACATACATTTGAGTTATAGACTTCATACCACTCAGAAAATGCATGGTAACAGAAATCCTGGTATTCTAGCAACTTTCTAAGTTTCTAAAAGTGATATTTACAATCTGTCCCTATTTTTGGGCCTTTGTCCTCCAAATTAGGCTTTGTCCAGAGTTCTTGCACTAAGAGGTGTCATATTGCACAACATCACATCTGTGATATCAGACCTGACATTTTAATATGTCAGAACTTGCCTTGGAACAGGTACTGTTGTTATTTGTGAACTCTCACAACTTAAAGAGGGAAAAGGTGAGATTTTTTAAAGCGTTTCTCCCTCTTCTCTAAGTGTGTGCAGCATCAGAGTTAGTATGCATGCAGGGTTCCTATTGGTTGACCAAAGATGCATTCTTTCGAATGCATTTTGGTCGAACTTGAAAAGATGAAAAGACAAAATGCCGAAGCGGCATATAAGCAAAATTTTTCCCTGGGAAAGAAATTGCTTGGCTGCATCCATTACTTTGCCGTTTTTGTCACTGTAGTGTGATCTCGGAGTTGGTATATTTAAGTAGGGGGGTGTGGGGGGCACAGCCCCCCACTTTATGTTATAAATGTTTTTTTTTTTTTTTTTTTTGGAACAGTGATTTTTTTTCCCTTGTTCGCTGTTCTAAGAGTTCGAGTTTGTAAGCTTTCGCTTACATGGGGTCGATAAATCATCATTCACTTTTCTAAGCGTTCAATGATTTAATATAGACACTGTATGCATATATATATATATATATATATATATATATATATATATATATATATATATATATATATACACACACCACACACACACACACACACACACACAGAGAAAGATTAGGGGTGTGAGGCAGATCTCCCACAATTGGAGTTTAGGGGTTCACAAAAAAACATTCAAAAACAATTGTATTGCATGGTTTTGCTCCAAGTTTCATTAGTATTCTGATGTGTGTGTTATTTTGTCATATTTTGCATACTGAATAATTGAGAATCATTATTTCATTATAAACCCATCTCCTAACTGTCCTTTTCTTGTTCTGGGTTTTAGCTTCATATCTATTCTTGGACTTCTTTCCCTATGTGCAACACTGTATACCAGTATGGATTAAAGGAAAGCTGTCATCTTTTAGACCATGCCTCCAGTCACCAGCTAACTCCCTCATGCGTTGAATCCCCACAATTTATGTATCAACTGTAAAGAGACTGATCTGGTTTTCAACATCCTGTATGAGTTTGTGGACAAACACATTGAACAGAGCAGGACCCTAGAGTGGCCCATGCTTCACTGCTCTGATTAGCTATTTTTTGTGAACTCTATTTCAATATGCCCCTGGGACTGGTTGTGCTATCCCTAGCCTCTGTTTTGTTGGAATGTTCGTTCAGTTCCTTGGCAGAAACCACCTGCTCAGTACTTGACTTGCTTACATGTATAGAATTAGGGCCAAAGCTAAAAGCAAATCATCTACATAGTAAATTTTACATCCCCAAAATGTTTATCAGTTTTGGATTTAAAACTTTAAATATTTGGTGTGGCTTTAAAATCCAGCATGAGCTGAGTCCACAAAGATACATGTTACAACATTCAGAGGCAAGAATTTGTAGCTTTAGACCTTCTTTTTTGTAACCATGAAGAATTCTTGTATTGCTTTGTATGCTCTTAGGCAAGCATCCCTGTTTTTGCTGGTACATTCCAGCAGTCATTCTGTGATTTGTTAATGTGTAAAATAAAACATAAACCTGCTACCATTTGTCAAATCCATTTTCTCTACTAAATTGTGCTGTTGCTGTCTGATCACTCACACAGAGAGCTTGCATTCATGCTGTGTCTTGAAATGTTACTGAGACCTTGAGTATGCACTTGGTCACAATTTCCTCACTGAGTATGTTTTAAATAAAATGTATTTTTATTCTAACAGTGTATAAGAAAATAGTTTCTCATGGTCCCTTAGAGATGCAATAAACACTGATGATTTAGTATGCAGTTCCATATTCAGCCTCAGTCCTGACAGCTTTCGTCTAACTCTCATGACTCCAGAGTTATCTGTTGTGTGATATTATCTATTTCCATATACTGAATACCTGTCATTTCACATATCTTATCAATTACATGTAATAGTTCAGGCATACTGCAAAGATCTTAACTTGTGCTCTGAAAATGTGTAAGTAATTTTTATATTATCATTTTAGGATTTCTACACCCTGCAAAGATTGCCTTTCTTATGGTACTTTGTATAAAATCATTCAGTTTACCAACAGTTGTTAGTGTAATGTGAAATTGTGGCACATCAAAACAGCCTGCAACTAGGTCTGATAAACACTTTACCACCAGTATGCTTATCCAGGTCTTCTTGCATTTAAATGGAATTCTTTGCAGGGGTCCCTGTGGGTTGTGTCTCATATAATGGCTCAATATTGACATTTCTATGTATGTTTTCATCATAAATAAATAAATTAGGGCTGCTGTTTGATTAAAAAAAATAATCATGTTCACTCAATTACAATTGTTAATCAAAATTAAGCACAGATTAATCAAGCATTTTTCCTTCAAGCAAATTAGTTTAGCACTTTGATTCGTTCTAATGCTGTATAAAAAACAAGATAAAACAAGACACTGATGTTGTGACTTACTTTATTTTTTTCAGCCAGTTGCTTAAGCAGACGAGTTTATTTACATTGGTTGGATCAGAGGATGCTCCTTTTTTATTGACAACATATCCAGGCTCTGAAAACAAGCATTCACAAAGGAAAGTAGTGGCTGGGGATACTAAATATTTTCTGGCTAACTTAGCTAGGATTGGGTAATTGTCCTTGTGTAGCTTCCACTACTGTAAAGGATTGGAGTCAATGTCAATTTGTTTTTCAAGTCTGTATCACTCAACAACTGCTTTCTCCGATAAGGAGAGAGGCATCTGTGGCTCACCTTCTGAGTCTGATGAAAGTTCATGAATTCGCATTCTCTTTGTGGGTAGTTGTTGTTCTGGTTGATGATTATGATGTTGATCAGAGTGTTCCACAAGAACTTCTAGCTCTTGCCAAACCTTGCCTCTTTTGTCCTTTTGGAAGCATTTAAGATTTTTAAAACATGAGCCCAGAGCAGTCGCAATTCCTAATCACGTAAGGTTGAGGTCCAGTTTGAGTTGTTGTAGAGCCATCAAAAATGCATCTTTGAAATGTATGATGCTAGCAGGGTCATCATCAGATGCTACCATTTCGACTTCAAGGTGGCAGAGAGTCGGAAGTATCATTGAGCAGGAAACATACTGCTCTCCACCCAGTAATTCTGTAGAATAGCAACATGGATTGAGAACCTTTTGTTCCAGATGCAGTTTCTCCCACTCTGTCTCTGTTGATAGAGTTAGCCTGTGTTTGTGGCCTGGCATTGCTAGAGTTTTCAGCCCAATTTCTTTATTGTCTAGAAGTCATTTGGTCATCTGAAGAGATACATTCTAACATGTGGGAATGTCCTGAATTAATTTCTCCTGTCACTGATACAGTTCCACCTGCTGTGTTGTCAACTCATTGATGTTCGCAGGACTGTGTTTAAAGTGTCATGCAACTTTACAGCATTTATCAAGGAGGCCTTCAGTTGCAGACTCTGCAAATGGTTTATTTACAGATGACTGAAGGATGTGTGCTGCACAGGGCATGTTCAGAAATGGCAGCCTTCCTAGAGCAGCTGTCACATTACGTGCATTGTCCATGCCAAAAGTAGTCACTTTCTTGTAAATTCCCCATGATCTTGCCTTCTGATGGAAAGTGTTCTACACAGTTTTCTGAATAATGTCATTCTTCAATTTGCTTAACGTTCAGTGAAAACCCAGTCTTTATCAATGAAATGACAATTAACTCTGAGGTAGCTATCATTAGCCATGGATGACCAATAGTCTGCTGATGAAGGTTTAGTTCCTTTAACAGAGTATTTGCTGTACCATTAATTCTGTGACGGAATAGGAGGTCAAATAGAGGTGGATCTTTCATGGCACAAAAGGCTAGACACAGACCTTCACAGAAGAGTCTGTAAGAGACTGGATAGAGAGAAAGGGCTTCAAGTCTCTCCTGATAACTAAGAGTTTTGAGGTCACTGATCTTTTTAGTTACAAATCTCTGAGGCCTCTCATGTTGTGTGATATGTTTAGATAAATTATAATAAGTCTGATAAGATATGAGTTAAGGGGAATTAAGACATCTTTGAATCTAGTAGAGATGTCTTTGGAAATTAGATGGGCCAGATAAAAGGCTTTTTGAACTACTGTGGAGACATGATGCTCAAATGATAAGGAATTATCAACAAGAGTGCCTAGATCCTTCACAACAGTGTTGAAATTGGAGGGGAGAGCCTTCTATATGGTAAGTATAGGAGGCATATGCAATTTATATAATCTAGGACTTATTTATTTAACTTTCTCTGTCAGAATCTCTGGTTTGTATTCTGTACTGATATGAACTTTGTATCTGGTAGTGTTGAGATCACTTCTTTAGCTGTAAGCAATGGATAATTCTCTTTTTGATCCTTCTGTTCAGAACTTGTGGAGCAATGCAAATGCAAGTCTTTCTTTGCCTTAGAGCAGTAACCATATTATTCACCTATTCTGTTGGGTCTAACTGCTCTTAATGACATCCAAGCTTTCCATTCGGTTCATAGATAAGAAGTGCTAGGCAATACATCTACTGATCATTACAAGCCAAGCCAATAACTCATATTCTAAAGTTCTCTCCAGCCTTGTGCAGCAACACAAGGGACCTTCATGGAGTACTTGAGGCTGCCCATGTAATTATCTAGGTTTATCTGAAGGTGGCAAAGGTGCTACTCTGCTTGACATGTACTAGAAGGTTATCTCAGAGGTGTGGGATACTTTGGAATATGAATCTGCAATGCAATTCTATATTTATTTATTTACCAATGAAGATGCAGTTACTTTAACCAGGCATTCATGGAACCATTTCTTATCTAAAAGAATAAGAGGTCAAGGAAGGTCAGATCTTTTATTACTTTTCAGGCTCAACACAGATTTTCTATGGTGGAGTGTATAAGACACAAGTACAGACAAGAGAAGGCTGTCAGTCTGTCCAGATACATGAGGGCCTGGAGGCCACTGATCTGTTTAGTTGAGAATTTCTGAAGTCCCTCAAGTTGAGTGATATGTTTAGAAAAACACATGCCAAAGGGGGCATTACATTTAATAATGGGATTTATAAGAGATGAGTAAATGGAAGTTAAAAGACACAAAAACATGAAACAAATGCAACCCAAAAGGGAAACCAAGAAAACAAAAAGCACCTGTGAAGCAGTATGTCCAGTGTGAAATAAGCAATTTATTAACAGGCTAGCAAAAAATTCTGGCCTTTTAATAAATTGCTTATTTCACATTGGACATACTGCTTCATAAATGGAAATTAAGACTTCTTTGGATCTTGAAAAGATGCTTTTGGAAATTAGGTGAAACAGATAGATTGCCTTCCAAACTATTACAAATACATGATGGTGAAAAGAAAAAGAATTATGAACAGGAGTGCCTACATCCCTTATGACAATGTCTGATTGAAGGAGTGTGTTACCTATAGGGCATGATGTGGAAATGTTTTTTTTCACTAAAATGAATTATACTAAATGTTTCACATTTATTTTTGTACTGTTTTCATTGCACACATTGTTAACATAGTCTAACCCACATTGAAGAAACTATGAGCCAACAGAGGATTGAATAACAACACCCAATTTACAGTCATTTGCAAACGTGGATAACCATAGGCCAGGACTGTTGGCCTGAAGGTCTGGGAAACTGATGACAAATAGGAGGGGCCCAACACTGAGCTATGTGTTACACTACTGGTAACATTTTGTTGGCACCTGTGACTCTAGCCACGTGGATTGTCAGACAACCAGTTAGATATCCACCTCACAACCTATGAATTTATATTTAGACTTACAATTCTATTTATAATTCTTGCATGGGAAAATGTGTCACATGGCTTAGACAGGTCTACCTACACTTTGTGTACTGCATATCTGCTACCCAATTCTTTCATGATTTTTTCAAATATATACAAATGAGGTTTTTAAGGCAGAAACACCTTTGATGAAGTTGAATTGATGGGGGCCCAGAGTTAAGAGATGTTCAATAGCCAGACTAATGAAGTCTGAGATATGTTCTATAGATTTACATATGATTCTAGTGAGACCAATGGGCGTATAATTCCCAGGGTCCTTTGCTGGGTCAATCTTATGTAATAGCATTTCAATACCTGTTTTCTAGGTTTTGGGTATGCAACCAGTGGACGGATTTGGATTAAAGAGGGTCCTCAGACAGGTCATATTTGTAAATGATAATCAGACACCCTGGTATTTTTATCGGGGAATATGGATGAGGTGATCTTAGCTTTTGATGTGGTTAAGAGGACTTGTGCATTCATAATTATACTGGCTACAAAGACTGCAGAATATGTGGAATAGTTTTTATAGTGTGTGAAGTAAAATGTTTCCTAAATTTGTCAGCTAGGATATTAGCTGTAATGCCAGCTATAATAGCAAGTAATGCCATAAAGAAAGTTCACCAAAGGCTTGGAGCTCTGTACAGAACCAAACCATTTCTCACTGGTCCAGGTAATAAATCTATGGATGTGTTTACCTCATACCAGCACTCTTATATGGTGCCCCTAGCCTTACTAACCTGCATAATAGTCTGTTAAGAAAACTTGAATGCTACAATAAAATTTTCAAGTTCACTTATAATTTGCCGAATGGATACCATCACTGCATTACACTCTTCAAAATAAACTGGGTTGAATTCCCACTCTTAAAAATAAACTGAATGGAATTCCCAAACTATCATAAACTCCTTCAACTAAAAACTGGTCATTTGATACTTCACCCCCCCCCCCCCCCCCATGAGTGCCCTCTACAGTGGTATAATTACAGCAGACCTCTTTCCTGACTCAACATTTTAAATCCCAGAACTCATCTGTAGATGGTCTTTACTTCATTACTATTACCAAGATATGGAGTGCCATACTTATCCCACTTAGAGAAACAGACAAGAAAACTTGGCTTTAAAATAATCCTCCATGCTCATCTCTTAAATATTAGATTATATCAATGCTCACTTTCAGTTAGCTCTCTGACTATTATCCTGTCTACAATTTCTACTTATACATTCCTCTCTCCTCTTTGCTATCACTTGTGACTAGTCTAATTACTTCCCCTCCTATCTAATGTTCAAGTTCATCTCCTGCACAAATGCCTCCACCCCATCTACCTTACTAAGATCAAAGCACTACTGCTTTGGAACATATTATACTGCCACTGCTTTAGAACCTATAACACTGCTGCTGCTGCTTTGGAACCTATTACACTGCCACAGCTTCTGAACCTATTACACTGCCGTTGCTGCTTTGGAACCTATTACACTGCCAGTGCTTTGGAACCTATTACACTGCCACTGCTTTAGAACTTATAACACTGCTGCTGCTGCTGCTGCTTTGGAACTTATTACACTGCCACAGCTTCTGAACCTATTACACTGCTGCTGCTGCTTGGGAAGCTATTACACTGCCAGTGCTTTGGAACCTATTACACTGCCACAGCTTCTGAACCTATTGGACTGCTTTTGCTGCTTTGGAAACTATTACAGTGCTAGTACTTTGAAATGTATTACACTGCTGCTGCTGCTTTGGAACCTATTACACTGCTAGTGCTTTGGAAACTATTACAGTGCTAGTACTTTGAAATTTATTACACTGCTGCTGCTGCTTTGGAACCTATTACACTGCTAGTGCTTTGGAAACTATTACAGTGCTAGTACTTTGAAATTTATTACACTGCTGCTGCTGCTTTGGAACCTATTACACTGCTAGTGCTTTGGAAACTATTACAGTGCTAGTACTTTGAAATTTATTACACTGCTGCTGCTGCTTTGGAACCTATTACACTGCCAGTGCTTTGGAGCCAATTACACTGCCACTGCTTTAGAACCTATTGTACTGCTTTTGCTGCTTTGGAAACTATTACAGTGCTAGTACTTTGAAATGTATTACACTGCTGCTGCTGCTTTGGAGCCTATTACACTGCTAGTGCTTTGGAACCTAATACACTACCACTGCTTAGGAACCATCCACTATTGAAAACTACTTTTGACATTTACTGACTGATTTGAAATGTAATACTTACCTCATTATAAGATGTGTTTATTATTAAAAAATGTGTTTATTTTATGTGTACATATGTATGTATGCATGCATGTTTCTAACGGGGGAAGCCCCCCACATTAAGTTATGTTTTACTGGTTTTTTTTTTTTTTTTTGTTTCGGAACAGCGATTGCTTTCACTTACATGGGGTCGATTATCTGTCGTTCGCTCTTCTGAGCGTGTGATATGATAATATAGACCCGAAAATCATATCCTTACATTCTGGAATAGGATTTAAAAAATTAAGATTATTATTATAGGAGAATGCAATACATGAGGAATGTTCCAGTACTTTGCAAAAGAGACATGGTGTTGAAATAACTATTGTATTTTTTAAATATAGGAAGAATAACGTAAGATTACATGGCAGAGAGAAGAGGAGGAAAAGGAGGTGAATAAACAAAAAGTTAAATAAAAGATAAGTGAGTGCGATATTTATCATGTGGGGGCTTGACATGGGCAGGACCACGTCATTTGTAGGTAGTGTTTGAGTTCACATTTAAACAGGTGTTTTTTGGAAATGTTTCTTATATTGAGGAGAAGTGTGTTCCAGGCATGAATAACTGAGTACTTATAAAGGGACTTTCCAATATTCTTGTTGGATTTGTAGATATCAAGGAGGAGTTTGTCGGTTGTAGAAAGGTGATGGTGAGGGCTGTAGTAAGATATGAGGTTAGAGACAGAGGGGCATGAAAAGGGGTCATTCAAGATGGAGTAATATGCAATTGAGGAAGTAGTAGTTGATTAGAGAATTCAGGCCACTGAAGTGTCTTAAGGGTGAGACAGTGATGGCATTTGTGAAGGAGATTAGTGGCAAATCTGGCTATTTTATTGTATGTTTGCTCAAGTTTGGAATGTAGTGAAGATTGAATATTTGTAAGGATAGGGGTTCCATACCGTAGACAGGGTAATAGGGAAGACTGAGCTAGGGAGAGTTTGGAGGAAGGTGTAAGGAATTTCTGTTTACGATAGAGTAGAGTGAGGTTCTGGTGCTTTTTTTTATACATTGTTGGATGTGTATATCATATTTTAGTTCATCATCAATAATGACACCAAGTAGTTTGGTTTGGGGTCGGGTTTAACAATGGTATTGTTGAGGGAGGTGATGGAAAAGGAGGATCTATGATGTGCCAGTGTTTTAGGAACAAAGAGAAGGAGCTTAGTTTTTTAGGGTTAAGTACAAGTTGACTGTCGGAGAGCCATGTTTCAACTGAAGAAAAGATGTCCTGAGTAAGAGTTAAAAGATCTGGAATGCTGTGAGTAGTGGGGATAAGAATAGAATCATCAGCATATTGTAGGAGTGTTGAGGGGGTTACAAGCAGAATGAAGATTATTAGTAAAAATATTGAACAAGAGGAGACCTAAGACAGATCCTTGTGGAACACCAGTGTTGTCTGGAAGGGAAAAGGGAGAAGACAGTTTGCTAGCAAATGAATTGTTGCCTGTTGGAGAGGTCACTTGAGAACCATTTTATTAAATATATTGTAGAATATCAGAAAAGTTTTTTTTTGAAAATCATAATGGATAAATGAGTACAATAAAAAGTAAAAAAAAAAAAAATGTGTGTCTGTGTGTTTGTATTATAGCTTAGTTGCCCTTAGCTTCAAAACTGAATTAATTGATACATGTTCATTCAAATCTGGGAGGACTGATGGATTACTTTCAGTTGCCGCATCAACTCCTTGTACTCAATACGAGTCTCCTAGCGGCCCCTTTTCTCTTCTGGTGTCACAATTTCAGTAATGCTAAAATAAAACTTTGAGAAGTCAGCACAATACAAGGTATGTTTATACAAAGAATTGTCATCATTTTTCCTCAAAATATCATAGTCATGTTCGCAAATTCTTTTACAAACATTTTTTTTTCAGTTTTGCCTATACAGAAAGTGCATGTTGAACAGCTAGCCAAATAAATCATCCCAGTAGTTAAACAGTTTCCCTTCATAAAATAAATTCTGGAAGCACAATAATTGTCAAGATCTATGTATTCTTGTTCATAAATATTGAAAAAGCAGCGTGAATAACCAAGTAATTAAAAGGTGGCGTAAAAAGAACGTTGAACGCCCAAGAACCAAGTAGATGCTGCTGTAATAACCTCCGAATACTAGTAGAGAAGCAACTGTCAAGTAGCAAGCACGTACAGTAAAAAACTCATTTATTGTAACAGATAAAAAGGTTTGGCGCTTTCACCTACTGGAATGTAGGCTTCTTCGTTCCAGTAGGTGAAAGCGCCAAACCTTTTTATCTATTACAATAAATTAGTTTTTTACTGTACGTGCTTGCTACTTGACAGTTGCTTCTCTACTAGTATTTGAAGGTTATTACAGCAGCATCTACTTGGTTCTTGGGCGTTCAGCGTTCTTTTTACACCACCTTTTAATTACTTGTTCATAAATATAACAACACTGATGACATGAACCACATTTACAAGTTCATTTTGCCTTATATAAATTACTGGGATTCTTATGATTATTTTCGAAAATACTTTCCAAATTTCTATGCATTTTAAAGACAAAGCTGGGTTTATTAGCTACTATCTTAAAAAAGTATTTGTTAATTTTAAAAATATTCCAGTTATTCTGGATTACTTATTTTATACAGTTTGAATCACTGTTATATTTCAACACAAGTGCCCTCATAAAATTCTTATTGAAATCCACTTACATTGTGATATAATTGCTTGAAAACCTCAATCGGGGCAACACATATGCCCAAGAGTGGAGTATATTTTTTCCCCATTCTGCACTAACTTCTGTACTAATTTTAGTGACAAGACCACTTGTGTAGCCTCTTTCTAGAAACATCTTGGTTAATGTATCCTTTACCTTGTAAATAATAGGTAAAGCACATTCTAGCCAGCCTGACCATTTTTCCTTTAATAAGATTCTTCTTCAAGGCAAAAATATGGCAGCTATTATAATGTAAATACATGTTTGAGAAAGTTGGCTTTTGATAAACAGTAAAATCTTAATAGCTACCACTCCTGAAAATTATAACATTCCGGTATAATAATAATAATTAAGGTATATAATAAGGTATTAAGTATATTTAGGTGTATATAAGGATAACCTTATCCTTCATGTACATATTTGAACTTAGAAAGGGAGTGGTGTTTCCAATAGATTCTATAAATTCAGCTATTTTAGCCTCTAGGGCCACACAAAGAATAAAATATCATCCAAGTAATATAAGTACTTATTACAGCATGTCATGTTTGATGAACTGAACACACAGCCTTTCTCCCAGCTGAACATTACTAAGTTGACATAAATTGACGTACCACCTGCACCCATTTTCCACTCCTCTCATTTGTCTGTAATACTCGCCTTCAAAATAAATGACACTGTTGTGTATAGTGAGTTCCATAAATTCCATAATAAGTCTAATAATTTTACCATCAAGGTATACAAATTCAATTAATGCTGGATGAAAAAGTTCCCGTCCAGTCTCATGTGAAATACTAGTGAATAGATCTGCTACATCAGTTATGAGAAAACTATTGTTCTCACTG
Organism: Protopterus annectens; assembly: GCF_019279795.1. NCBI lineage: Eukaryota > Metazoa > Chordata > Ceratodontiformes > Protopteridae > Protopterus > Protopterus annectens. Next base: position 260,669,924 of record NC_056742.1, on the reverse strand, counting down.
AAGTCTTTCTGGTTAAATTTAGTTAAAGAATCCCTCAAATCTTTTAATTTTATTTTATTTACATTTATTAGGAAAGTCCAACTGGACAAAATGCCCTTTTTTAGCAGAGGCCCGGGGAAAAAAGCTCCACATTCATAAATAACAGTAAGACACATATACAATGTACAGATAAAAATATTGATTCAATCTTGGATACAAGTACAAAATGAAAACACGTTATACATTTCACTGATACAATCATATAGACTAGGCAGGATACAAAGAAAAGCAGTACTGTGATTGTAGGTAGAACCAAGCTAGCAGTACTGTCATTGTAGGTAGAAACAAGCTAGCAGTACTGTGATTGTAGGTAGAAAACAAGCTAGCAGTACTGTGATTGTAGGTAGAAACAAGCTAGCAGTACTGTGATTGTAGGTAGAAACAAGCTAGCAGTACTGTCATTGTAGGTAGAAACAAGCTAGCAGTACTGTGATTGTAGGTAGAAACAAGCTAGCAGTACTGTGATTGTAGGTAGAAACAAGCTAGCAGTACTGTCATTGTAGGTAGAAACAAGCTAGCAGTACTGTGATTGTAGGTAGAAACAAACTAGCAGTACTGTGATTGTAGGTAGAAACAAGCTAGCAGTACTGTGATTGTAGGTAGAAACAAGCTAGCAGTACTGTCATTGTAGGTAGAAACAAGCTAGCAGTACTGTGATTGTAGGTAGAAACAAGCTAGCAGTACTGTGATTGTAGGTAGAAACAAGCTAGCAGTACTGTCATTGTAGGTAGAAAACAGGCAAGTTAGGTATACGTATGCTTATTAGGGATATACTATTCAAATACAAAAATAACAGGTTGTGTTCCTTTAGCTGCCTTAAGACTTCTATTCCCTAACCAGGGTTTGTGCAAGAGCAGGTCCATGATTCAGATAAGTGTGATTAGAGAAGTTTTTTTTTTTAAGTTGAAAGTGTTAGTAATTGTTCTGATATTTAATAACAAAGAATTCCAAGTTTGGCTATGCAGATGGAATAAAGGGAAACTCCAGATGCATTGTTAGGTTTGGATATATTTAGGAAGGATTTGTTACTGAAATGCAATACCCTGTTATTGGAGTAGTGTATTAGTAGATTTTGAAGTACTGGTGTTTTTTCTGGATGATTTAATATTCAATGGGTGAAGCTGCTTTGATTATAAGCAAGAACATTTGGTAGTCTGAACCAAGATAGCTGTTTTTTCAAGCTAGTGCTGAATTCAGGGCTATGATACTAGTTTTTGAGTTGCCCATACCTTACTTGGATAGAAAGAAGTTTCACTGTTCACCTGTGAGAGACGGGAGCTTTGAGCAACCTATCTGTCCCTGGAGGAGTGGTTCCAGCCCAGAAATTAGTAGTTTATTGGGCATTTTGGGCTAATTTCTCTCTCTTTCATTTCCCTACTATAAAAACCATGTTTGCACGGTTTTGCGCACTGGGCAGTGCCGGTTAGCTATGGTTAAATTATTAACGGCTCCACTAAGGCTCCTCTTCAGTTTTTCCCTTGAAACTAGTCTAACTCTCAAACTAAGCACTCAAAAAGCATCCTACAGCCCAGCACTTGCTCAGACCTAATAGCAAGCACTAATATACCCTGACACTGATTGCCCAGTAGGGCAAGGTTCTTTATTCACCCCTCACCAACCAAGTGACTAAGCAGCTCACCCTACTATTCAGGCATCACCAAAGGGCAACTTCAGGTGCACTCTCCAGTCCAGCTGGTGAATCTGGGTATCCTGAGGCAATGTTACAACTACCTCATGTACACAGACAACCCTCTCCTCCTACCACAAAGCACTAACATATGTGAGAGATGCAATTATACAGCCAAACTGGAAGCTAAGCTGTCTCCACCCAAGACTGGAACAGACAGTCAAGAGGAGAAGGTTAACACTTGCACCACACCTCCAGCCGCACACAGACCTACTAAAACAGCACTGGCAAAAATACACATAAATACACAAAATCATACTCGGAGGCCCTAAATAAAAACCTGCAAAAGCATCAGAGACCTCCAAAGCAGTCACCCAAACAACCTGCACCTCCCGTCACAAACCAGACAACACATAAAACACAAAATCAGTGTGCCGCACAATCACAGCCCTTAAGGTGAAATAACATACCTAACCCACTAGTAATAGGTGACTCTATAGTCAGGCACACTGGCGTCCCACTCACTAGGCTGGACAAGCAGAAGGTTACTGTTAGCTGCCTGTTGGGAGCCATAACCGCCACATAACACAAGCACTCAGGTCACTCCAGAACAAGTACAAATATGATTCTGTCATTGTTCATGTTAGTGTGAATTACCTGAGACGTACCTCCCTGGACTACATGAAAAGAGACATTGAAGAGCTCTCTGATCATGTAGCCCAGGCTGGTATGACCCTGACGCTGAGTAGCATCCTGCCCTCACCAAGAATGATACCACAGTATAAAGAAAAAATGATCGATTTCAACAATTGGCTAAGTTTCTGGTGTCATTCAGTGGGGATCCAGTGTCTGTCAGCCCGGGGAGACATGCTCGACAAGCCGCGTTGCTTCACAAGAGATGGCTTGCACCTGTCACCCCTAGGCTTTCGAATACTGGCCAAGGTTCTTGCTGCCCCCATAGTGCCTTTTTTAGGCAAGGCTCAAAAGTCAAACCCACCTCTGTAAACAGCACAATTAACAAAAAACTGGGGGTTATGCTACTCAATGCCAGGAGTTTAAATCTCAAAATGCACGCGATCGAAGCACTCCTCAGTATGGAGATGTCGACATCTGTGCAGTAACTGAAACCTGGTACAAGGCTCCAGAGAGCACCCCAGCACTACCGGGCTACAACTCATACCACATGTTTCGGCCACAGAACACGGACCGAAACACAAATGGAGGGGGTGTATCAATATTCATCAAGGATACCTATACCTCCAGGTTAGTGGCACAGCATGATACCTCTGAGATCATCCATTGCAACTAACATTGGGCAAATCTGCAATGCAAATTGTGGCCTGCTACAGATCGCCCTCCATGACCCAGGAACACCACTCCACCTTTGTGGAGACAGTGGAAAACATGAAGGTCCTACCAAACACCCTGATATTGGGCGATTTCAATTACCCTACCATTCACTGGGAAAACTGCTCGAGTACAAACTCCCTGGCCCAGTGCTTCCTGGAATTCATCAACTCAAATGCCCTGGATCAGCTGGTAAACTCCCCTACCAGAGGTGAAAACATATTGGACCTGGTCATCACCAACATGGGTGACAGGTGTTCCACACCGGAGGTCAACCCGTCACTGGTTAGATCAGGCCATAAACTAATCAATCTGGATGTCTACACCCCACCACCACCCCCAACTAAGGAAACCACAGTAAAAAACTTTTCTAAAGCAAACTTCACCTTATTTAAGACAGAGCTGGTAAGTTTCACAGCCCCCGTGCTAAAGGATAACACTGCCCAAGATGCAAAAAACTTTACAAATGCACTCTATGAGCACCAACAAGGATGCATGGATCGTGCTATCCTTAGCAAAACCAAGACTCACTCCTCTAAGAGAAGGAAACCAGTTTGGTGGACCTCTGCAATAAACATGCTATACAACAGAAGGAGGAAACTAGTTCAGAAAAAAGCAAATCCCAAGAAGGAAAGACATCGTACCCGCGGTGGTGGTGCCGCGGTAGAGTTGTCACCTCACAGTAATACGTTGTCCAGTTCGATTCTCAGCTAGAGCATCTTCTGCATGGAGATATGCATGAATGGGCATACCTTCGTTGAAGGTTGTGCATCAGGGCTGGTAACTCGGCACGTAAAAATCAACTTCCAATCATTAGCGGAGCGGAGTTCTACTGTGGCGACCCCTAACCGGGAAAAGCCGAAAGGCACAAACAAACCAAGAAGGAAAGACATCCCTGATCAGTATCAGTAAGAAACTAAGGTCCCGCATGAAATCATCCAAGGCTAACTTTGAAAGAAAAATAACCAAGGATTCAAAAGATAACCACAAAGCCTTCTTTAGCTATGTTTAGAATCTAAGTGGCAACTCGCAGATATGAACTGAACTAGTGCAAAACAGCACAAAATATATTGAACCTACTGATATTGCCAACATCCTGGCAGATAGATTCAGTGCAAACTTCACCCCCCTCTCACCTCCAAAAGGGCCCACAACAATACTGGAAAAGTGTAGTGTCCCATAAATCACAGATGCACAGGTGAAAACAGCCCTTTCAAAAGCCAAAAACACAGCATCAGTGGGACCAGATGGTGTCCCAGGCTGCGTCTTGCATGAACTACAGAACGAACTAACCCCCCACCTAAACACACTGTTCAACTTCAGCCTCTTCACAGGCTACATGCCCATAGAATGGTGCATGACAATGGTTATTCCTCTCCACAAAGGAACTGACCCTAGTAACCATCGCCCCATAAGCCTGACTAGTCTGGTCTGCAAGGCTATGGAGCGCATCATCATGGAACTCATTAACAAAGACATTGGGAACCTCCAAACACTTGACCCGACCCAGTTCAGCTTTGTTAAGGGCAGATCATGTCTATTAAACCTGGTTGACTTCTTTGAGACAGTCACCAAGGCCATAGATGAGGTAAAGGTGGTTCACACAGCCTACCTTGACCTCGCCAAGGCTTTTGACACCATTCCTCACTCGGGTATTACAGAAAATCTCACCAGACTGAACATAAACTCCTACATCACAAGATGGGTTGCCAACTGGCTTACAGACAGAACTCACATGTTAAGAATAGTGGTCTCCAGGTTCATAGGTTCATAGGTTCATAGGTTTATACTAGGCTATCTGCCCTAAGGCATTTATAAGCCTAGCCCAAATTTTTGTGGCTTACGCCACCCCTTATATGAAAAAATACTGTGCCCATTAGTTTGTTGTGCCTCTGTCCAGCAGTGACACAGAGATGATTCCCGGGGTAAACCTACGATCTCCCATCCACAGGTCTAGATTTCTCTTGAACAGAGTCAGCGAGGTGCTCTGCCTCACATGGACCGGGATTTTATTCCACAGCATAGGGAGTCTCTGAGTGATAAATCTATCCCTCCAGCATGTCCTATTTATATCCGTGCTAAGGTTTAAGTCACTTGCTCTAGTGGTTTTGGTGGATTTGGATTTTTTGAGGTGGAGCATGTCCATTAATTCCGGGTTGGACATGGCCTTGTATGTCAGGCACATGCCACCTCTGAGCAGACAGTATGCGACTGAGTAGAGCTGGAGTTTCTTCAATCTGGCAGCATATGACAGATTTTGGAGTCCCTTTATCCTTTTGGTGAGGAACTTTTGGGGTCTCTCCAATTGCTGCAGATGTCGGGTGAGATACATCCCGAATGGGGCATTGTACTCGATCATTGGTCTGATAAGTGAAGAGTACAGGAGAACAATGACCTCACTAGATCTGGATGTGAATCCCTTCATGATCAGGTGGGCAATGTAGAAGGTCTTTCTAACCACTTTAGCAATGTGAGTGTCAAAAGAAAGGCCACTGTCAACCTGGGTCCCCAGGTCCCTGATAACCTCTTCTGTGCTTAGTGGATTGCCACCTATATGGTAGCTTGGGGTTACCTTGTTTTTCCCGAAGGGTATGACTATACATTTTTGGTGTTTAACTTCAGGCCATGGCTCTGGCACCAGCTATCTGTTTCCGTGAGTCCCTTCTGAAGGATATCCGTGTCCGATGCACTTTCCACTATGGCGCCCAGTTTGCAGTCATCTGCAAACTTTGTCAGCCAAAGTCCTCCCATGCTGGCCTGTACTTCTGAGAAGTAGATGCCAAACAATAGGGGCCAAGGACCGAGCCCTGTGGGACACCACTTGTGACTGGCTTGGAGTCTGACACAGCGCCAGCAACTCTAACCCTGTGGGTTCTGTCCTTAAGCCAGTTTGCAACCCATCTTGTGACATATGGGTTTACATTTAAGCTGGTAAGTTTTTCTACAATACCGAGTGGGGTATTGTGTCGAAAGCCTTTGCAAGGTCAAGGTAGGCTGTATGGACTGCCTTTCCCTTATCAATGGCCTTGGTGACTGTTTGAAGAAGTCGACCAAGTTCAAAAGGCATGATCTTCCCTTGACAAAGCCAAACTGGGTCGGGTCCAATGTCTGCAAGTCCCTATATCTTTGTTTATGAGCTCCATTATGATCCTCTCCATAGCTTTGCAGACTAGACTTGTTAAGCTTATGGGGGTAATTACCAGGGTCCGTGAGGCGCCGCCTTTGTGGAGTGGGACCACAGTTGCCGACGCCACTCCTTGGGCACGTATCCTGTGGTAAGGCTGAGATTAAACAGCTGCCTTATGTGCGGGTTTATTCCTCATTTAGCTCGTGTAGCACACAGCCGGGGACACCATCCGGTCCCACTGATGCTGTGTTTTTAGCTTTAGAGAGAGCAGCTTTCACCTGCGCATTTGAGATGTCCGGGAGGCTACACTCGGCTGGGATAGTTATCTCTCCTTTAGGGGAGAGGGTGAAGTTTGCACTGAACCTGTCTGCCAGTATGTTGGCAATGTCTGTGGGTTCAGTGATTTTTGTATCATTTTGGACTAATTCTGAGCATATATGGGAGTTTCCACCCAGGTTCCTAACATAGCTGAAAAAGGCCTTATGATTGTCCTTTGAATCCATGGCAATTTTTCTCTCAAAATTGGCCTTAGTTGATTTTATGAATGCTCGTAATTTTTTACTAATAATGATCAGGGGTGACTTCCCTTTTATGGATTTTGTTCTATCATGTAATAGCTTTCTCCTCTTATTGTAAAGTTTGTTAATGGCTGGGGTCCACCAGACTGGACGTTTGCCCTTTGTGGAAAGAGTCTTGGTTTTATTTGGGATTGCCTGATCCATGCAGTCCTGGAGGTGTTCATAGAAGGCATTTGTAAGGGCTTCCGCAGCTTGGGTTGTGGCTTCCTCTGGCTCAGGGGCCTTGAAGGATACCACACCAGTCTTGAGTAGTGTGAAGTTTGCTTTAGAGAAGTTCTTCACTATGGTCTTTTTTGTTTGGGGTGGGGCGGATGTGGATTTCCAGTGAGATTAGTTTATGATCAGATCTCACCAATGAGGGATATACTTCCGTGTGGAGCATTTTCTCCCCATGTTTGTGACAATGAGATCTAGTATATTTTCTCCTCTCGTGGGAACAGTGACTAGCTGTTCCATGGCATTTGAATTTATGAACTCCAGGAACCGTTGGGCTAGAAAGTTAGGGCTTGAGTAATGTTCCCAGTCTATATTCGGTAGTTGAAGTCACCCAATATGATGGTGTTTGGAGATACATTTATACCCTCCAGTGTCTTCAGGAAGGCTGTGTGGGGTTCCTGAGTTTGAGAGGGTGGCCTGTAGCATGCTACAATTTGTAGAGCAGTTTTGCCTATGGTTAGTTGCACCTGGATGGTTTCCAAGCTTTGCGTTGCCACCAACCTGGAGGTGTGGGTATCCTTTATGAATATGGATACACCCCCTCCTTTTGTGGTGTGGTCCGGGTTTTGGGGCCTGGACGCATGATATGAGGTAAAACCTAATAGTGCCGGGGTGCTCTCAGGAGCCTTGAACCAGGTTTCAGTTACAGCACAGACATCGATGTTCTCCATACTGAGAAGGGCCTCGAGTGCGTGCATTTTGAGATTTAGACTTCTGGCATTGAGCAGCATTACCCTCAGTTTCTTCCCATTTTTGTTTTCTAGGGTGGTAGGTTTAGAATTTGAGCCTTGCCTAAAAAAGGCACTATGGGGGTGGCAAGAGCCTTAGCCAATATCCGGAATCCCAGGGGTGACAGGTGCAAGCCGTCCCTTGAAGCAGCGTGGCTTGTCAAGCATGTCATCCCAGGCAGACAGACACTGGATCCCCTTTGAATGACACCAGACATTAAGCCAATTGTTAAAGCTGATCATCTTGTCTCTATATTGTGGCATCATTCTTGGTGAAGGAAGGATACTGCTCAGGGTTAGGGTCATACCTGCCTGGGCTACATAATCAGAGAGCTCCTCTATGTCTCTTTTCATGTAGTCCAGGGAGGTATGTCTCAGGTCGTTCACACCAGCATGGATAATGACTGTGTCATATTTGTACTTGCCGTGGAGTGACCCGAGTGCTTGTGTTATGTGGCGGATTCTAGCCCGATAGGCAGCTTACTGTGACCCTCTCCTTGTTCAGCCTGGTGAGTGGGACGTCAGTGTGTCTGACTATGGAGTCACCTATGACAAGTATGTTTGATGTTGTATTTGGCCTTAAGGGCTGTGACTGCTTTGCACACTGCTTTTGTGGTTTATGTGTTGCTTGTGGGGTGTCTTGAGGTAGCAGTTGTTTGGGTGTCTGCTTTGGAGGCCTCTGCTGTTTAGGTAAATTTTTACTCAGAGCCTCCGAGTATGTCTTTGTGTGTTTATGTGTTTGATTCAGTGGAGTGGTAGCATTATGTGAGGCTGGTTTTGTGGTGTGTGTAGTTGCCTTCTCCTCCTGTCTGGTCTTTAGGTTCGACTCTAAACCAGTCACAAGTGGTGTCCTGCAAGGCTTGGTCCTGGGACTCCTACTGTTCTGCATATACTTCTCAGAAGTACAGGCAAACACAGGAGGACTACGGCTAACCAAGTTCGCCGATGAATGCAAACTGGGAGCCATAATTGACTCTCTGGCTGACACGGACATCCTCCAAAAGGGCCTTACTGAGACGGACACCTGGTGTCAAAGTCATGGCCTCAAGCTAAATGCCAAAAAATGCATAGTCATCCCATTTGGAAAAAACAAAACACCCACGAATTACCACATAGGTGGCAGCCCCTTAATACAGAAGAGGTAATAAGAGATCTGGGGACCCAGGTAGATAGTAATCACTCCTTTGACAATCATATTGCCAAAGTAGTTAGGAAATCCTTTTATGTGGCCCATCTAATTACTAAAGGGTTCACATCTAGAAATAAGGAGGTTATAGTGTCCCTCTACTCGTCACTCATTAGACCCATCATAGAGTACAATGCCCCATTTGGGATGTACTTCACAAGACACTTCCAACAGCTGGAAAAAGTACCTCATCAAGAGGATTACTGGCCTCAAACATATGTCCTATGCAGCCAGACTGAAAAAACTCCGGCTGTACTCAGTGGCATATCGTTTACTCAGAGGTGATCTCTGCCTGACTTACAAAGCCATGTCCAACTCAGAATTGATGGACATGCTCCACTTAATGAAATCCAAGTCACACGCTCTAGTGAGCTAAACCTCACCACAACAATAAATAGAACATGCTGGAGGGATAGATTCCTGTCAGAGACTCCCCATGCTTTGGAACAAAATTCCAAATTACATCAGGCAGAGCCCCTCGCTAACACTCTTCAAGAGAAACCTTGACGAGTGGATGGGTAACAGAAAATACACCCCTGGGATCACTTCTTTGGCTCTGCTTGACAGAGGATCAGTTAATTAATCAATGGGGTGGTGAAAGCTGACATACTCCGGCTAGGCTTATAAATGCCCTTCGGAAGATAGCCTAGTACCTACCTATGAACCTATGAAATAATGGTGGGATCTAAAATTTGTTTTTATGGCAAATTTTGCGATTTTATTATTGCAAGTTTTGAGTTTTCCTAGGTCAGATTTATTAAGGTTTATAAGAATTTATGAGGCGTATAGTAGTGTAGAGATAAGATGGGTTCTTGCTATAGTGGCCTTTGAAGATTTATTTAGAAAGTGTCAATTTCTGTACAGGGTTCCTAGTTTTTTTGTGAACTATTTTTATGGTTTGTGATATGATTTTAATATAAGCTTGTATGTGTGAACGGAATCTTTTAACATTCAGTCCATAAAAAACAGTGAAGGTTCATGTTTTAGGGCCCTGTGCAGAAGTATCATTCTATAAGGTGGATCAATAATATTTTTGTGAACCTTAGGGATACCAAAAAAAGATGATATTACTGGACTCTTATTAAGCAAAAAGTTATACCAGTTCACCAAAATAAAATCTTGGGGAAGAGCATCATCCAAAAACTTAATTTTTTTTGCAATGTTAATTTAATTTCTAGATACTCGTGTACATTTTTCTGTGTCCTATAACATCTTAAAAATCTTTCTAAAATAATCCATCTTGTCTGCAGTACTATCCTTCCTCCCTTGTCTGGTTTCATAATTCTAACTGAGGTGTCATTCTTTAAGGTAGACAGAAAAGTACATTAACTGTTAGATAAGTTGAAATACTTGGGCTGATGTAATTTATCATAATTGTTAAGATTCCTCTCACAGGTCTTCTCAAAAGTGGCTACTATATTATTCATTATGGGATTAAGGATACTTTTCTTCTTAATCCATCAATGTCCATAGGTATACTGTCACATCAGTCATCAAACAAAACAGCAAAATTTAATTTCCTAGTAAACAGTCTTAGTTCTAACACTAAAAAGGTAAACCTGTCTTAGTTTGAGCGAAGAAGCTGAAACCTTTTTCAAAAAGAAGAAAGACAAAAACGCCATGACAAGAGTGCTGGAAAAGAACTGATAACCAAATGAAAACTGCTCAATATGGATACATTTCAGAGGGCTCAACAAAGCAGTCACCAGTTACAGAATTAAATATGTTTAATGAGGTGAAACACCAGTACCATAAAATAATTACACTTTAGTATCTTTGTCCAAACAGCAAACAGACCCCTTTAGAACTAAAGGAGGAAATGGTGCAGGACATGTCCTGTAAATCTAATTATACTGAATGTACTCTGACCTGAATTACTAAATTTTGCTCCCTGGTTCCATTTTTTCCTTATGATGTTTTTGTTTCATTCCAATGGCTCAGTTTAGAATGTACATTACTAGTGGGATGATACTAGAAAGATGATTAACTATTTGTACAAAGGAATTAGTATTATATAAAGAAGCATTAGACATGCTGACTATTGAGTGCAGGTCAGCAGGTTTATTCACAATAAATATAAAGGTGTTGGTATTAAATGGAGTTTTAGCAAAGGTGCTGAGATAGCATTTATAGTTAGAAGTGAACATAAATGTTGTTCCATAGTTAGCTGTGAAGTGGTAATTAATCTTGTTTAAGGTCATTTAGACAACTAAGTATACAAATTTGTATTCCTGAGCATCTCTGATGGCATAGAGGGATAAGGTCCTGACTACAACTCAGTTTAACAGGGTTTGTTTATCCCAGACAACTGATGGAGTGGCAGGGGATAAATAGGTGGGTGGGTGGGTGTGTATGTGGACATTCCAAGCTAAGATCCCTGGCAGAGAACAGGGCATTGTATAAGGGGAATAGCTCAGCAGGGGCAGAGTGGTAGGCATGGCTGAGCTGCTGCTGATTCCAAGCCATGCAAAACATATAAACCATTATTTTACAAGTGCAGTGTAAACTGACATGACAAGAATGCCTACAACATCAGATGAACAGTAGATATCACTGCATTAATTGAAAGCATGCATATAGAGCCATGTTAACACAGAAGATCACTGGAGGCATGCAGATGGAGTCATGTTAATACAGAAGGTCACTGGAAGCATGCAGATGGAGCCATAGTAACACAGAAGGTTATTGGAAGCATCATGCAGATGGAGCCATGTTAACACAGAAGGTTATTGGAAGCATCATGCAAATGGAGGCATGTTAACACAGAAGGTCATTGGAAGCATGCAGATGGAGCCATGTTAACACAGAAGGTCAATGGAAGCATGCAGATGGAGCCATGTTAATACAGAAGGTCATTGGAAACATGCAGATGGAGCCATGTTAACAGAGAAGGTCACTGGAAGCATGCTGATGGAGCCATGTTAACACAGAAGATCATTGTAAGCATGCAGATGGAGCCAAGTTTATACAGAAGGTCAATGGAAGCATGCAGATGGAGCCATGTTAACACAGAAGGTCACTGGAAGCATGCAGATGGAACCATGTTAACAAAGAAGGTCTTTGGAAGCATGCAGATGGAGCCATGTTAACACACAAGGTCATTGGAAGCATCATGTAGATGGAGCCATGTTAACACAGAAGGTCATTGGAAGCATCATGCAGATGGAGCCATGCTAACACAGAAGGTCATTGGAAGCATGCAGATGGAGCCATGTTAACACAGAAGGTTACTGGAAGCATGCAGATGGTGCCATCTTAACACAGGACATTGGAAGTATGTAGATGGTGCCATGTTAACACAGAATATCAATGGAAGCATGCAGATGGAGCAATGGTAACACAGAAGGTCATTGGAAGCATCATGCAAATGGAACCATGTTAACACAGAAGGTCATTAGAAGCATCATGCAGATGGAGCCATGTTAACACTGAAGGTCAATGGAAGCATGCAGATGGAGCCATGTTAACACAGAAGGTCATTGGAAGCATGCAGATGGAGCCATGTTAAAACAGAAGGTCACTGGAAGCATACAGATGGAGCCATATTAACACTGAAGGTCACTGGAAGCATGCAGATGGAGCCATGTTAACACAGAAGGTCACTGGAAGCATGCAGATGGAGACATGTTAACACAGAAGGTCATTGTAAGCATGCAGATAGAGCCATGTTAACACAGAAGGTCATTGGAAGCATGCAGATGGAGCCATGTTTATACAGAAGGCCATGCAGATGGAGCCATGTTAACACAGAAGGTCACTGGAAGCATGCAGATGGAGCCATGTTAACACAGAAGGTCATTGGAAGCATGCAAATGGAGCCATGTTAACACAGAAGGCCATCGGAAGCATGCAGATGGAGCCATGTTAACACAGAAGGTCACTGTAAGCATGCAGATGGAGCCATGTAAACAAAGAAGGTCTTTGGAAGCATACAGATGGAGCCATGGTAACACAGAAGGTCACTGGAAGCATGCAGATGGAGCCATGTTAACACAGAAGGTCACTGGAAGCATGCGGATGGAGCCATGTTAACACAGAAGGCCATCAGAAGAATGCAGATGGAGCCATGTTAACAGAGAAGGTCATTGGAAGCATGCAGATGGAGCCATGTTAACAAAGAATATCACTGGAAGCATGCAGATGGAGCTATGTTAACACAGAAGGTCACTGGAAGCATGCACATGGAGCCATGTTAACACAGAAGGTCAATGGAAGCATGCTGATGAAGCCATATTAACACAGAAGATCACTGGAAGCATGCAGATGGAGCCATGTTAACACAGAAGGTCACTGGAAGCATGCAGATGGAGCCATGTTAACACAGAAGGTCACTGTAAGCATGCAGATGGAGCCATGTTAACAAAGAAGGTCTTTGGAAGCATGCAGATGGAGCCATGGTAACACAGAAGGTCATTGGAAGCATGCAGATGGAGCCATGTTAACACAGATGGTCAATGGAAGCATGCAGATGGAGCCATGGTAACAAAGAAGGTCATTGGAAGCATCATGCAAATGGAGCCATGTTAACACAGAAGGTCACTGGAAGCATCATGCAGATGGAACCATGTTAACACAGAAGGTCATTGGAAGCATGCAGATGGAGCCATGTTAACACAGAAGGTCATTGGAAGCATGCAGCTGGAGCCATGTTAAAACAGAAGGTCACTGGAAGCATGCAGATGGAGCCATTTTAACACCGAAGGTCACTGTAAGCATGCAGATGGAGCCATTGTTAACACAGAAGGTTACTGGAAGCATGCAAATGGAGCCATGTTAACACAGAAGGTCATTGTTAGCATGCTGATAGAGCCATGTTAACACAGAAGGTCATTGTAAGCATCATGTAGATGGAGCCATGTTAACACACAAGGTCATTGGAAGCATAATGTAGATCGAGCCATGTTAACACAGAAGGTCATTGGAAGCATCATGCAGATGGAGCCATGCTAACAGAGAAGGTCATTGGAAGCATGCAGATGGAGCCATGTTAACACAGAAGGTCACTGTAAGCATGCAGATGGAGCCATGTTAACACAGAAGGTCATTGCAAGCGTGCAGATGGAGCCATGTTAACACAGAAGGTCACTGAAAGCATGCAGATGGAGCCATGTTAACACAGAAGGTCAATGGAAGCATGCAGATGGAGCCATGTTAACACAGAAGGTCATTGGAAGCATCATGCAGATGGAGCCATGTTAACACAGAAGGTCATTGGAAGCATGCAGCTGGAGCCATCTTAAAACAGAAGGTCACTGGAAGCATGCAGATGGAGCCATGTTAACATCGAAGGTCAATGTAAGCATGCAGATGGAGCCATGTTAACACAGAAGGACACTGGAAGCATGCAGATGGAGCCATGTTAACAGAGAAGGTCATTGTTAGCATGCATATAGAGCCATGTTAACACAGAAGGTCATTGTAAGCATGCAGATGGAGCCATGCTTATACAGAAGGTCACTGGAAGCATGCAGATGGAGCCATGTTAACACAGAAGGTCATTGGGAGCATGCAGATGGAGCCATGTTAACACAGAAGATAATTGGAAGCATGCAGATGGAGCCATGTTAACACAGAAGGTCCTTGGAAGCATGCACATGGAGCCATATTAACACAGAAGGTCACTGGAAGTTTGCCAATGGAGCCATATTAACGCAGACAGTCATTGGAAACATGCAGATGGAGCCATGGTAACACAGAAAGGCACTGGAAGCATGCATATGGAGCCATATTAACAAAGAAGGTCATTGGAAGCATCATGCAAATGGAGCCATGTTAACACTGAAGGTCATTGGAAGCATCATGCAGATGGAGCCATGTTAACACAGAAGGTCATTGGAAGCATGCAGATGGAGCCATGTTAAAACAGAAGGTCACTGGAAGCATACAGATGGAGCCATGTTAACACCGACGGTCACTGGAAGCATGCAGATGGAGCCATGTTAACACAGAAGGTCACTGGAAGCATGCAGATGGAGCCATGTTAACACAGAAGGTCATTGCAAGCATGCAGATAGAGCCATATTAACAATGAAGGTCATTGGAAGCATGCAGATGGAGCCATGTTTATACAGTAGGTCATGCAGATGGAGCCATGTTAACACAGAAGGCCATTGGAAGCATGCAGATGGAGCCATGTTAACACAGAAGGTCACTGGAAGCATGCAGATGGAGCCATGTTAACACAGAAGGCCATCAGAAGCATGCAGATGGAGCCATGTTAACACAGAAGGTCATTGGAAGCATGCAGATGGAGCCATGTTAACACAGAAGGTCACTGGAAGCATGCAGATGGAGCCATGTTAACACAGAAGGTCACTGGAAGCATGCAGATGGAGCCATGATAACACAGAAGGTCACTGGAAGCATGCTGATGGAGCCATATTAACACAGAGGATCACTGGAAGCATGCAGATGGAGCCATGTTAACACAGAAGGTCACTGGAAGTATGCAGATGGAGCCATGTTAACACAGAAGGTCTTTGGAAGCATGCAGATGGAGCCATGGTAACGCAGAAGGTCACTGGAAGCATGCAGATGGAGCCATGTCAACACAGAAGGTCACTGGAAGCATGCAGATGGAGCCATGGTAACAAAGAAGGTCTTTGAAAGCATGCAGATGGAGCCATATTAACACAGAAGGTCATTGGAAGCATCATGCAAATGGAGCCATGTTAACACAGAAGGTCATTGGAAGCATCATGCAGATGGAGCCATGTTAACACAGAAGGTCATTGGAAGCATGCAGATGGAGCCTTGTTAACACAGAAGGTTATTGGAAGCATGCAGCTGGAGCCATGTTAAAACAGAAGGTCATTGGAAGCATGCAGATGGAGCCATGTTAACACAGAAGGCCATTGTTAGCATGCAGATAGAGCCATGTTAACACAGAAGGTCATTGTAAGCATCATGTAGATGGAGCCATGTTAACACACAAGGTCATTGGAAGCATCATGTAGATGGAGACATGTTAACACAGAAGGTCATTGGAAGCATCATGCAGATGGAGCCATGCTAACACAGAAGGTCATTGGAAGCATGCAGATGGAGCCATGTTAACACAGAAGGTCAGTGGAAGCATGCAGCTGGAGCCATGTTAACACAGAAGGTCACTGGAAGCATGGAGATGGTGCCATGTTAACACAGGTCATTGGAAGCATGCAGATGGAGCAATGGTAACACAGAAGGTCATTGGAAGCATCATGCAAATGGAGCCATGTCAACACAGAAGGTCATTAGAAGCATCATGCAGATGGAGCCATGTTAACACTGAAGGTCAATGGAAGCATGCAGATGGAGCCATGTTAGCACAGAAGGTCATTGGAAGCATGCAGATGGAGCCATGTTAACACCAAATGTCACTGGAAGCATGCAGATGGAGCCATGTTAACACAGAACGTCATTGTAAGCATGCAGACAGAGCCATGTTAACACACAAGGCCACCAGAAGCATGCAGATGGAGCCATGTTAACACAGAAGGTCATTGGAAGCATGCAGATGGAGCCATGTTAACACAGAAGGTCACTGGAAGCATGCAGATGGAGCCATGTTAACACAGAAGGTCACTGGAAGCATGCACATGGAGCCATGTTAACACAGAAGGTCACTGGAAGCATGCTGATGGAGCCATATTAACAAAGAATGTCTTTGGAAGCATGCAAATAGAGCCATATTAACCCAGAAGGTCATTGGAAGCATCATGCAGATGGAGCCATGTTAACACTGAAGGTCAATGGAAGCATGCAGATGGAGCCATGTTAGCACAGAAGGTCATTGGAAGCATGCAGATGGAGCCATGTTAACACCAAATGTCACTGGAAGCATGCAGATGGAGTCATGTTAACACAGAAGGAGACTGGAAGCATGCAGATGGAGCTATGTTAACACAGAAGGTTATTGTAACCATGCAGACAGAGCCATGTTAACACAGAAGGCCATCAGAAGCATGCAGATGGAGCCATGTTAACACAGAAGGTCATTGGAAGCATGCAGATGGAGCCATGTTAACACAGAAGGTCAGTGGAAGCATGCTGATGGAGCCATGTTAACACAGAAGGTCACTGGAAGCATGCACATGGAGCCATGTTAACACAGAAGGTCACTAGAAGCATGCTGATGGAGCCATATTAACACAGAAGGTCTTTGGAAGCATGCAGATGGAACCATATTAACACAGAAGGTCATTGGAAGCATCATGCAAAGGGAGCCATGTTAACACAGAAGGTCATTGGAAGCATCATGCAGATGGAGCCTTGTTAACACAGACGGTCATTGGAAGCATGCAGATGGAGCCATGTTAACACAGAAGGTCATTGGAAGCCTGCAGCTGGAGCCATGTTAAAACAGAGGGGCACTGGAAGTATGCAGATGGAGCCATGTTAACACCAAAGGTCACTGTAAGCATGTAGATGGAGCCATTGTTAACACAGAAGGTCACTGGAAGCATGCAGATGGAGCCATGTTAACACAGAAGGTCATTGTTAGCATGCAGATAGAGCCATGTTAACACAGAAGGTCATTGTAAGCATGCAGATGGAGCCATGTTTATACAGAAGGTCACTGGAAGCATTCAGATGGAGCCATGTTCACACAGAAGGTCATTGGAAGCATGCAGATGGAGCCATGTTAACACAGAAGGTAATTGGAAGCATGGAGATGGAGCCATATTAACACAGAAGGTCATTGGAAGTATGCGGATGGAGCCATGTTAACACAGAAGGTCATTGGAAGCATGAAAATGGAACCATGTTAACACAGAAGACCATCGAAAGCATGCAGATGGAGCCATGTTAACACAGAAGGTCATTGGAAGCATGCACATGGAGCCATGTTAACACAGAAGGTCACTGGAAGCATGCAGATGGAGCCATGGTAACAAAGAAGGTCTTTGAAAGCATGCAGATGGAGCCATATTAACACAGAAGGTCATTGGAAGCATCATGCAAATGGAGCCATGTTAACACAGAAGGTCATTGGAAGCATCATGCAGATGGAGCCATGTTAACACAGAAGGTCATTGGAAGCATGCAGATGGAGCCTTGTTAACACAGAAGGTTATTGGAAGCATGCAGCTGGAGCCATGTTAAAACAGAAGGTCATTGGAAGCATGCAGATGGAGCCATGTTAACACAGAAGGCCATTGTTAGCATGCAGATAGAGCCATGTTAACACAGAAGGTCATTGTAAGCATCATGTAGATGGAGCCATGTTAACACACAAGGTCATTGGAAGCATCATGTAGATGGAGACATGTTAACACAGAAGGTCATTGGAAGCATCATGCAGATGGAGCCATGCTAACACAGAAGGTCATTGGAAGCATGCAGATGGAGCCATGTTAACACAGAAGGTCAGTGGAAGCATGCAGCTGGAGCCATGTTAACACAGAAGGTCACTGGAAGCATGGAGATGGTGCCATGTTAACACAGGTCATTGGAAGCATGCAGATGGAGCAATGGTAACACAGAAGGTCATTGGAAGCATCATGCAAATGGAGCCATGTCAACACAGAAGGTCATTAGAAGCATCATGCAGATGGAGCCATGTTAACACTGAAGGTCAATGGAAGCATGCAGATGGAGCCATGTTAGCACAGAAGGTCATTGGAAGCATGCAGATGGAGCCATGTTAACACCAAATGTCACTGGAAGCATGCAGATGGAGCCATGTTAACACAGAACGTCATTGTAAGCATGCAGACAGAGCCATGTTAACACACAAGGCCACCAGAAGCATGCAGATGGAGCCATGTTAACACAGAAGGTCATTGGAAGCATGCAGATGGAGCCATGTTAACACAGAAGGTCACTGGAAGCATGCAGATGGAGCCATGTTAACACAGAAGGTCACTGGAAGCATGCACATGGAGCCATGTTAACACAGAAGGTCACTGGAAGCATGCTGATGGAGCCATATTAACAAAGAATGTCTTTGGAAGCATGCAAATAGAGCCATATTAACCCAGAAGGTCATTGGAAGCATCATGCAGATGGAGCCATGTTAACACTGAAGGTCAATGGAAGCATGCAGATGGAGCCATGTTAGCACAGAAGGTCATTGGAAGCATGCAGATGGAGCCATGTTAACACCAAATGTCACTGGAAGCATGCAGATGGAGTCATGTTAACACAGAAGGAGACTGGAAGCATGCAGATGGAGCTATGTTAACACAGAAGGTTATTGTAACCATGCAGACAGAGCCATGTTAACACAGAAGGCCATCAGAAGCATGCAGATGGAGCCATGTTAACACAGAAGGTCATTGGAAGCATGCAGATGGAGCCATGTTAACACAGAAGGTCAGTGGAAGCATGCTGATGGAGCCATGTTAACACAGAAGGTCACTGGAAGCATGCACATGGAGCCATGTTAACACAGAAGGTCACTAGAAGCATGCTGATGGAGCCATATTAACACAGAAGGTCTTTGGAAGCATGCAGATGGAACCATATTAACACAGAAGGTCATTGGAAGCATCATGCAAAGGAGCCATGTTAACACAGAAGGTCATTGGAAGCATCATGCAGATGGAGCCTTGTTAACACAGACGGTCATTGGAAGCATGCAGATGGAGCCATGTTAACACAGAAGGTCATTGGAAGCCTGCAGCTGGAGCCATGTTAAAACAGAGGGCACTGGAAGTATGCAGATGGAGCCATGTTAACACCAAAGGTCACTGGAAGCATGTAGATGGAGCCATTGTTAACACAGAAGGTCACTGGAAGCATGCAGATGGAGCCATGTTAACACAGAAGGTCATTGTTAGCATGCAGATAGAGCCATGTTAACACAGAAGGTCATTGTAAGCATGCAGATGGAGCCATGTTTATACAGAAGGTCACTGGAAGCATTCAGATGGAGCCATGTTCACACAGAAGGTCATTGGAAGCATGCAGATGGAGCCATGTTAACACAGAAGGTAATTGGAAGCATGGAGATGGAGCCATATTAACACAGAAGGTCATTGGAAGTATGCGGATGGAGCCATGTTAACACAGAAGGTCATTGGAAGCATGAAAATGGAACCATGTTAACACAGAAGACCATCGAAAGCATGCAGATGGAGCCATGTTAACACAGAAGGTCATTGGAAGCATGCACATGGAGCCATGTTAACACAGAAGGTCACTGGAAGCATGCAGATGGAGCCATATTAACGCAGACGGTCATTGGAAGCATGTAGATGCAGCCATGTTAACACAGAACGTCACTGGAAGCATGCAGATGGAGCCATATTAACACAGAAGGTCCCTGGAAGCATCATGCAAATTGAGCCATGTTAACACAGAAGGTCATTGGAAGCATCATGCAGATTGAACCATGTTAACACACAAGGTCATTGGAAGCATGCAGATGGAGCCATGTTAACACAGAAGGGCATTGGAAGCATGCAGATGGAGCCATGTTAAAACAGAAGGTCACTGGAAGCATGCAGATGGAGCCATGTTAACACCGAAGGTCACTGTAAGCATGCACATGGAGCCATGTTAACACAGAAGGTCACTGGAAGCATGCAGATGGAGCCATGTTAACACAGAAGGTCATTGTTAGCATGCAGATAGAGCCATGTTAACACAGAAGGTCATTGTAACCATGCAGATGGAGCCATGTTTATATAGAAGGACACTGGAAGCATGCAGATGGAGCCATGTTAACACAGAAGGTAATTGAAAGCATGCAGATGGAGCCATGTTAACACAGAAGGTAATTGGAAGCATGCAGATGGAGCCATATTAACACAGAAGGTCATTGGAAGCATGCAGATGGAGCCATGTTAACACAGAAGGTCATTGGAAGCATGCAAATGGAGCCATGTTAACACAGAAGGCCATCGGAAGCATGCAGATGGAGCCATGTTAACACAGAAGGTCAATGGAAGCATCCAGATGGAACCATTTTAACACATAAGGTCACTGGAAGCATGCAGATGGAGCCATATTAATGCAGACGGTCATTGGAAGCATGCAGATGAAGCCATGTTAACATAGAAGGTCACTGAAAGAATGCAGATGGAGCCATATTAACACAGAAGGTCATTGGAAGCATGCAGATGGAGCCATGTTAACACAGAAGGTCACTGGAAGCATGCAGATGGAGCCATGTTAACACAGAAGGTCATTGGAAGCATGCACATGGAGCCATGTTAACACAGAAGTTCACTGGAAGCATGCAGATGGAGCCATATTAACACAGACGGTCATTGCAAGCATGCAGATGGAGCCATGTTAACATAGAAGGTCACTGAAAGAATGCAGATGGAGCCATATTAACACAGAAGGTCATTGGAAGCATGCAGATGGAGCCATATTAACACAGAAGGTCATTGGAAGCATGCAGATGGAGCCATGTTAACACAGAAGGTCACTGTAAGCATGCTGATGGAGCCATGTTAACACAGAAGATCAGTGTAAGCATGCAGATGGAGCCAAGTTTATACAGAAGGTCAATGGAAGCATGCAGATGGAGTCATGTTAACACAGAAGGTCATTGGAAGCATGCAGATGGAGCCAGATTAAAACAGAAGGTCATTGGAAGCATGCAGATGGAGCCATGTTAACACAGAAGGTCACTGAAAGCATGCAGATGGAACCATGTTAACAAAGAAGGTCTTTGGAAGCATGCAGATGGAGCCATGTTAACACACAAGGTCATTGGCAGCATCATGTAGATGGAGCCATGTTAACACAGAAGGTCATTGGAAGCATCATGCAGATGGAGCCATGCTAACACAGAAGGTCATTGGAAGCATGCAGATGGAGCCATGTTAACACAGAAGGTTACTGGAAGCATGCAGATGGTGCCATCTTAACACAGGACATTGGAAGTATGCAGATGGAGCCATGTTAACACAGAATATCAATGGAAGCATGCAGATGGAGCAATGGTAACACAGAAGGTCATTGGAAGCATCATGCAAATGGAACCATGTTAACACAGAAGGTCATTAGAAGCATCATGCAGATGGAGCCATGTTAACACTGAAGGTCAATGGAAGCATGCAGATGGAGCCATGTTAACACAGAAGGTCATTGGAAGCATGCAGATGGAGCCATGTTAAAACAGAAGGTCACTGGAAGCATACAGATGGAGCCATATTAACACTGAAGGTCACTGGAAGCATGCAGATGGAGCCATGTTAACACAGAAGGTCACTGGAAACATGCAGATGGAGACATGTTAACACAGAAGGTCATTGTAAGCATGCAGATAGAGCCATGTTAACACAGAAGGTCATTGGAAGCATGCAGATGGAGCCATGTTTATACAGAAGGCCATGCAGATGGAGCCATGTTAACACAGAAGGTCACTGGAAGCATGCAGATGGAGCCATGTTAACACAGAAGGTCATTGGAAGCATGCAAATGGAGCCATGTTAACACAGAAGGTCATTGGAAGCATGCAAATGGAGCCATGTTAACACAGAAGGCCATCGGAAGCATGCAGATGGAGCCATGTTAACACAGAAGGTCACTGTAAGCATGCAGATGGAGCCATGTAAACAAAGAAGGTCTTTGGAAGCATACAGATGGAGCCATGGTAACACAGAAGGTCACTGGAAGCATGCAGATGGAGCCATGTTAACACAGAAGGTCACTGGAAGCATGCGGATGGAGCCATGTTAACACAGAAGGCCATCAGAAGAATGCAGATGGAGCCATGTTAACAGAGAAGGTCATTGGAAGCATGCAGATGGAGCCATGTTAACAAAGAATATCACTGGAAGCATGCAGATGGAGCTATGTTAACACAGAAGGTCACTGGAAGCATGCACATGGAGCCATGTTAACACAGAAGGTCAATGGAAGCATGCTGATGAAGCCATATTAACACAGAAGATCACTGGAAGCATGCAGATGGAGCCATGTTAACACAGAAGGTCACTGGAAGCATGCAGATGGAGCCATGTTAACACAGACAGTCACTGTAAGCATGCAGATGGAGCCATGTTAACAAAGAAGGTCTTTGGAAGCATACAGATGGAGCCATGGTAACACAGAAGGTCATTGGAAGCATGCAGATGGAGCCATGTTAACACAGATGGTCACTGGAAGCATGCAGATGGAGCCATGGTAACAAAGAAGGTCATTGGAAGCATCATGCAAATGGAGCCATGTTAACACAGAAGATCACTGGAAGCATCATGCAGATGGAACCATGTTAACACAGAAGGTCATTGGAAGCATGCAGATGGAGCCATGTTAACACAGAAGGTCATTGGAAGCATAATGTAGATCGAGCCATGTTAACACAGAAGGTCATTGGAAGCATCATGCAGATGGAGCCATGCTAACAGAGAAGGTCATTGGAAGCATGCAGATGGAGCCATGTTAACACAGAAGGTCACTGTAAGCATGCAGATGGAGCCATGTTAACACAGAAGGTCATTGCAAGCGTGCAGATGGAGCCATGTTAACACAGAAGGTCACTGAAAGCATGCAGATGGAGCCATGCTAACACAGAAGGTCAATGGAAGCATGCAGATGGAGCCATGTTAACACAGAAGGCCACTGTAAGCATGCAGATGGAGCCATTGTTAACACAGAAGGTCACTGGAAGCATGCAAATGGAGCCATGTTAACACAGAAGGTTATTGTTAGCATGCTGATAGAGCCATGTTAACACAGAAGGTCATTGTAAGCATCATGTAGATGGAGCCATGTTAACACACAAGGTCATTGGAAGCATAATGTAGATCGAGCCATGTTAACACAGAAGGTCATTGGAAGCATCATGCAGATGGAGCCATGCTAACATAGAAGGTCATTGGAAGCATGCAGATGGAGCCATGTTAACACAGAAGGTCACTGTAAGCATGCAGATGGAGCCATGTTAACACAGAAGGTCATTGCAAGCGTGCAGATGGAACCATGTTAACACAGAAGGTCACTGAAAGCATGCAGATGGAGCCATGCTAACACAGAAGGTCAATGGAAGCATGCAGATGGAGCCATGTTAACACAGAAGGTCATTGGAAGCATCATGCAGATGGAGCCATGTTAACACAGAAGGTCATTGGAAGCATGCAGCTGGAGCCATCTTAAAACAGAAGGTCACTGGAAGCATGCAGATGGAGCCATGTTAACATCGAAGGTCAATGTAAGCATGCAGATGGAGCCATGTTAACATTGGAAGCATGCAGCTGGAGCCATCTTAAAACAGAAGGTCACTGGAAGCATGCAGATGGAGCCATGTTAACATCGAAGGTCAATGTAAGCATGCAGATGGAGCCATGTTAACACAGAAGGTCACTGGAAGCATGCAGATGGAGCCATATTAACAGAGAAGGTCATTGTTAGCATGCATATAGAGCCATGTTAACACAGAAGGTCATTGTAAGCATGCAGATGGAGCCATGTTTATACAGAAGGTCACTGGAAGCATGCAGATGGAGCCATGTTAACACAGAAGGTCATTGGGAGCATGCAGATGGAGCCATGTTAACACAGAAGATAATTGGAAGCATGCAGATGGAGCCATGTTAACACAGAAGGTCCTTGGAAGCATGCACATGGAGCCATATTAACACAGAAGGTCACTAGAAGTATGCCAATGGAGCCATATTAACGCAGACAGTCATTGGAAACATGCAGATGGAGCCATGGTAACACAGAAAGGCACTGGAAGCATGCATATGGAACCATATTAACACAGAAGGTCATTGGAAGCATCATGCAAATGGAGCCATGTTAACACTGAAGGTCATTGGAAGCATCATGCAGATGGAGCCATGTTAACACAGAAGGTCATTGGAAGCATGCAGCTGGAGCCATCTTAAAACAGAAGGTCACTGGAAGCATGCAGATGGAGCCATGTTAACATCGAAGGTCAATGTAAGCATGCAGATGGAGCCATGTTAACACAGAAGGTCACTGGAAGCATGCAGATGGAGCCATGTTAACAGAGAACGTCATTGTTAGCATGCATATAGAGCCATGTTAACACAGAAGGTCATTGTAAGCATGCAGATGGAGCCATGTTTATACAGAAGGTCACTGGAAGCATGCAGATGGAGCCATGTTAACACAGAAGGTCATTGGGAGCATGCAGATGGAGCCATGTTAACACAGAAGGTAATTGGAAGCATGCAGATGGAGCCATGATAACACAGAAGGTCACTGGAAGCATGCAGATGGAGCCATAATAACACAGAAGGTCACTGGAAGCATGCAGATGGAGCCATGTTAACACAGAAGGTCCTTGGAAGCATGCACATGGAGCCATATTAACACAGAAGGTCACTGGAAGTATGCCAATGGAGCCATATTAATGCAGACAGTCATTGAAAACATGCAGATGGAGCCATGGTAACACAGAAAGGCACTGGAAGCATGCATATGGAGCCATATTAACACAGAAGGTCATTGGAAGCATCATGCAAATGGAGCCATGTTAACACTGAAGGTCATTGGAAGCATCATGCAGATGGAGCCATGTTAACACAGAAGGTCATTGGAAGCATGCAGATGGAGCCATGTTAAAACAGAAGGTCACTGGAAGCATACAGATGGAGCCATGTTAACACCGACGGTCACTGGAAGCATGCAGATGGAGCCATGTTAACACAGAAGGTCACTGGAAGCATGCAGATGGAGCCATGTTAACACAGAAGGTCATTGTAAGCATGCAGATAGAGCCATATTAACAATGAAGGTCATTGGAAGCATGCAGATGGAGCCATGTTTATACAGAAGGTCATGCAGATGGAGCCATGTTAACACAGAAGGCCATTGGAAGCATGCAGATGGAGCCATGTTAACACAGAAGGTCACTGGAAGCATGCAGATGGAGCCATGTTAACACAGAAGGCCATCAGAAGCATGCAGATGGAGCCATGTTAACACAGAAGGTCATTGGAAGCATGCAGATGGAGCCATGTTAACACAGAAGGCCACTGGAAGCATGCAGATGGAGCCATGTTAACACAGAAGGTCACTGGAAGCATGCAGATGGAGCCATGTTAACACAGAAGGTCACTGAAAGCATGCTGATGGAGCCATATTAACACAGAAGATCACTGGAAGCATGCAGATGGAGCCATGTTAACACAGAAGGTCACTGGAAGCATGCAGATGGAGCCATGTTAACACAGAAGGTCTTTGGAAGCATGCAGATGGAGGCATGGTAACACAGCAGGTCACTGGAAGCATGCAGATGGAGCCATGTTAACACAGAAGGTCACTGGAAGCATGCAGATGGAGCCATGGTAACAAAGAAGGTCTTTGAAAGCATGCAGATGGAGCCATATTAACACAGAAGGTCATTGGAAGCATCATGCAAATGGAGCCATGTTAACACAGAAGGTCATTGGAAACATCATGCAGATGGAGCCATGTTAACACAGAAGGTCATTGGAAGCATGCAGATGGAGCCTTGTTAACACAGAAGGTCATTGGAAGCATGCAGCTGGAGCCATGTTAAAACAGAAGGTCATTGGAAGCATGCAGATGGAGCCATGTTAACACCGAAGGTCAGTGTAAGCATGCAGATAGAGCCATTGTTAACACAGAAGGTCACTGGAAGCATGCAGATGGAGCCATGTTAACACAGAAGGCCATTGTTAGCATGCAGATAGAGCCATGTTAACACAGAAGGTCATTGGAAGCATCATGCAGATGGAGCCATGCTAACACAGAAGGTCATTGGAAGCATGCAGATGGAGCCATGTTAACACAGAAGGTCACTGGAAGCATGCAGCTGGAGCCATGTTAACACAGAAGGTCACTGGAAGCATGCAGATGGTGCCATGTTAACACAGGTCATTGGAAGCATGCAGATGGAGCAATGGTAACACAGAAGGTCATTGGAAGCATCATGCAAATGGAGCCATGTCAACACAGAAGGTCATTAGAAGCATCATGCAGATGGAGCCATGTTAACACTGAAGGTCAATGGAAGCATGCAGATGGAGCCATGTTAACACAGAAGGCCACTGGAAGCATGCAGATGGAGCCATGTTAACACAGAAGGTCACTGGAAGCATGCAGATGGAGCCATGTTAACACAGAAGGTCACTGAAAGCATGCTGATGGAGCCATATTAACACAGAAGATCACTGGAAGCATGCAGATGGAGCCATGTTAACACAGAAGGTCACTGGAAGCATGCAGATGGAGCCATGTTAACACAGAAGGTCTTTGGAAGCATGCAGATGGAGGCATGGTAACACAGCAGGTCACTGGAAGCATGCAGATGGAGCCATGTTAACACAGAAGGTCACTGGAAGCATGCAGATGGAGCCATGGTAACAAAGAAGGTCTTTGAAAGCATGCAGATGGAGCCATATTAACACAGAAGGTCATTGGAAGCATCATGCAAATGGAGCCATGTTAACACAGAAGGTCATTGGAAGCATCATGCAGATGGAGCCATGTTAACACAGAAGGTCATTGGAAGCATGCAGATGGAGCCTTGTTAACACAGAAGGTCATTGGAAGCATGCAGCTGGAGCCATGTTAAAACAGAAGGTCATTGGAAGCATGCAGATGGAGCCATGTTAACACCGAAGGTCAGTGTAAGCATGCAGATAGAGCCATTGTTAACACAGAAGGTCACTGGAAGCATGCAGATGGAGCCATGTTAACACAGAAGGCCATTGTTAGCATGCAGATAGAGCCATGTTAACACAGAAGGTCATTGGAAGCATCATGCAGATGGAGCCATGCTAACACAGAAGGTCATTGGAAGCATGCAGATGGAGCCATGTTAACACAGAAGGTCACTGGAAGCATGCAGCTGGAGCCATGTTAACACAGAAGGGCACTGGAAGCATGCAGATGGTGCCATGTTAACACAGGTCATTGGAAGCATGCAGATGGAGCAATGGTAACACAGAAGGTCATTGGAAGCATCATGCAAATGGAGCCATGTCAACACAGAAGGTCATTAGAAGCATCATGCAGATGGAGCCATGTTAACACTGAAGGTCAATGGAAGCATGCAGATGGAGCCATGTTAGCACAGAAGGTCATTGGAAGCATGCAGATGGAGCCATGTTAACACCAAATGTCACTGGAAGCATGCAGATGGAGCCATGTTAACACAGAAGGTCATTGTAAGCATGCAGACAGAGTCATGTTAACACACAAGGCCACCAGAAGCATGCAGATGGAGCCATGTTAACACAGAAGGTCATTGGAAGCATGCAGATGGAGCCATGTTAACACAGAAGGTCACTGGAAGCATGCAGATGGAGCCATGTTAACACAGAAGGTCACTGGAAGCATGCACATGGAGCCATGTTAACACAGAAGGTCACTGGAAGCATGCTGATGGAGCCATATTAACACAGAACGTCTTTGGAAGCATGCAAATGGAGCCATATTAACCCAGAAGGTCATTGGAAGCATCATGCAGATGGAGCCATGTTAACACTGAAGGTCAATGGAAGCATGCAGATGGAGCCATGTTAGCACAGAAGGTCATTGGAAGCATGCTGATGGAGCCATGTTAACACCAAATGTCACTGGAAGCATGCAGATGGAGTCATGTTAACACAGAAGGAGACTGGAAGCATGCAGATGGAGCTATGTTAACACAGAAGGTCATTGTAAGCATGCAGTCAGAGCCATGTTAACACAGAAGGCCATCAGAAGCATGCAGATGGAGCCATGTTAACACAGAAGGTCATTGGAAGCATGCAGATGGAGCCATGTTAACACAGAAGGTCACTGGAAGCATGCTGATGGAGCCATGTTAACACAGAAGGTCACTGGAAGCATGCACATGGAGCCATGTTAACACAGAAGGTCACTAGAAGCATGCTGATGGAGCCATATTAACACAGAAGGTCTTTGGAAGCATGCAGATGGAACCATATTAACACAGAAGGTCATTGGAAGCATCATGCAAATGGAGCCATGTTAACACAGAAGGTCATTGGAAGCATCATGCAGATAGAGCCTTGTTAACACAGACGGTCATTGGAAGCATGCAGATGGAGCCATGTTAACACAGAAGGTCACTGGAAGCCTGCAGCTGGAGCCATGTTAAAACAGAGGGGCACTGGAAGTATGCAGATGGAGCCATGTTAACACCAAAGGTCACTGTAAGCATGTAGATGGAGCCATTGTTAACACAGAAGGTCACTGGAAGCATGCAGATGGAGCCATGTTAACACAGAAGGTCATTGTTAGCATGCAGATAGAGCCATGTTAACACAGAAGGTCATTGTAAGCATGCAAATGGAGCTATATTAACACAGAAGGTCATTGGAAGCATCATGCAAATGGAGCCATGTTAACACAGAACGTCATTGTTAGCATGCAGATAGAGCCATGTTAACACAGAAGGTCATTGTAAGCATGCAGATGGAACCATATTAACACAGAAGGTCATTGGAAGCATCATGCAAATGGAGCCATGTTAACACAGAAGGTCATTGGAAGCATCATGCAGATGGAGCCTTGTTAACACAAACGGTCATTGGAAGCATGCAGATGGAGCCATGTTAACACAGAAGGTCATTGGAAGCCTGCAGCTGGAGCCATGTTAAAACAGAGGGGCACTGGAAGTATGCAGATGGAGCCATGTTAACACCAAAGGTCACTGTAAGCATGCAGATGGAGCCATGTTAACACAGAAGGTCACTGGAAGCATGCACATGGAGCCATGTTAACACAGAAGGTCACTGGAAGCATGCTGATGGAGCCATATTAACACAGAACGTCTTTGGAAGCATGCAAATGGAGCCATATTAAACCAGAAGGTCATTGGAAGCATCATGCAGATGGAGCCATGTTAACACTGAAGGTCAATGGAAGCATGCAGATGGAGCCATGTTAGCACAGAAGGTCATTGGAAGCATGCAGATGGAGCCATGTTAACACCAAATGTCACTGGAAGCATGCAGATGGAGTCATGTTAACACAGAAGGAGACTGGAAGCATGCAGATGGAGCTATGTTAACACAGAAGGTCATTGTAAGCATGCAGACAGAGCCATGTTAACACAGAAGGCCATCAGAAGCATGCAGATGGAGCCATGTTAACACAGAAGGTCATTGGAAGCATGCAGATGGAGCCATGTTAACACAGAAGGTCACTGGAAGCATGCTGATGGAGCCATGTTAACACAGAAGGTCACTGGAAGCATGCACATGGAGCCATGTTAACACAGAAGGTCACTAGAAGCATGCTGATGGAGCCATATTAACACAGAAGGTCTTTGGAAGCATGCAGATGGAACCATATTAACACAGAAGGTCATTGGAAGCATCATGCAAATGGAGCCATGTTAACACAGAAGGTCATTGGAAGCATCATGCAGATGGAGCCTTGTTAACACAGATGGTCATTGGAAGCATGCAGATGGAGCCATGTTAACACAAAAGGTCATTGGAAGCCTGCAGCTGGAGCCATGTTAAAACAGAGGGGCACTGGAAGTATGCAGATGGAGCCATATTAACGCAAACGGTCATTGGAAGCATGTAGATGCAGCCATGTTAACACAGAACGTCACTGGAAGCATGCAGATGGAGCCATATTAACACAGAAGGTCACTGGAAGCATCATGCAAATTGAGCCATGTTAACACAGAAGGTCATTGGAAGCATCATGCAGATTGAACCATGTTAACACACAAGGTCATTGGAAGCATGCAGATGGAGCCATGTTAACACAGAAGGTCATTGGAAGCATGCAGATGGAGCCATGTTAAAACAGAAGGTCACTGGAAGCATGCAGATGGAGCCATGTTAACACCGAAGGTCACTGTAAGCATGCACATGGAGCCATGTTAACACAGAATGTCACTGGAAGCATGCAGATGGAGCCATGTTAACACAGAAGGTCATTGTTAGCATGCAGATAGAGCCATGTTAACACAGAAGGTCATTGTAACCATGCAGATGGAGCCATGTTTATATAGAAGGTCACTGGAAGCATGCAGATGGAGCCATGTTAACACAGAAGGTAATTGAAAGCATGCAGATGGAGCCATGTTAACACAGAAGGTAATTGGAAGCATGCAGATGGAGCCATATTAACACAGAAGGTCATTGGAAGCATGCAGATGGAGCCATGTTAACATAGAAGGTCACTGAAAGAATGCAGATGGAGCCATATTAACACAGAAGGTCATTGGAAGCATGCAGATGGAGCCATATTAACACAGAAGGTCATTGGAAGCATGCAGATGGAGCCATGTTAACACAGAAGGTCACTGTAAGCATGCAGATGGAGCCATGTTAACAAAGAAGGCCTTTGGAAGCATGCAGATGGAGCCATGGTAACAAAGAAGGTCATTGGAAGCATGCAGATGGTGCCATGTTAGCACAGAAGGTCACTGTAAGCATGCAGATGGAGCCATGTTAACACAGAAGGTCATTGGAAGCATGCAGATGGAGCCATGTTAACACAGAAGGTCACTGGAGGCATGCAGATGGAGCCATGTTAAGACAGAAGGTCAATGAAAGCATGCAGATGGAGCCATGTTAACACAGAAGGTCAGTGGAAGCATCATGCAGATGGAGCCATGTTAACACAGAAGGTCATTGGAAGCATGCAGCTGGAGCCATCTTAAAACAGAAGGTCACTGTAAGCATGCAGATGGAGCCATGTTAACACCGAAGGTCACTGTAAGCATGCAGATGGAGCCATGTTAACACAGAAGGTCACTGGAAGCATGCAGATGGAGCCATGTTAACAGAGAAGGTCATTGTTAGCATGCAGATAGAGCCATGTTAACACAGAAGGTCATTGTAAGCATGCAGATGGAGCCATTTTTATACAGAAGGTCACTGGAGGCATGCAGATGGAGCCATGTTAACACAGAAGGTCATTGGAAGCATGCAGATGGAGCCATGTTAACACAGAAGGTAATTGGAAGCATGCAGATGGAGCCATGGTAACACAGAAAGGCACTGGAAGCATTCAGATGGAGCCATATTAACACAAAAGGTCATTGGAAGCATCATGCAAATGGAGCCATATTAACACTGAAGGTCATTGGAAGCATCATGCAGATGGAGCCATGTTAACACAGAAGGTCATTGGAAGCATGCAGATGAAGCCATGTTAACACAGAAGGTCAATGGAAGCACGCAGATGGAGCCATGTTAAAACAGAAGTTCACTGGAAGCATACAGATGGAGCCATATTAACACCAAAGGTCACTGGAAGCATGCAGATGGAGCCATGTTAACACAGAAGGTCACTGAAAGCATGCAGATGGAGCCATGTTAACACAGAAGGTCATTGAAAGCATGCAGATGGAGCCAAGTTAACACAGAAGGTCATTGGAAGCATGCAAATGGAGCCATGTTAACACAGAAGGCCATCGGAAGCATGCAGATGGAGCCATGTTAACACAGAAGGTCATTGGAAGCATACAGATGGAGCCATGTTTATACAGAAGGTCATGCAGATGGAGCCATGTTAACACAGAGGGTCACTGGAAGCATGCAGATCGAGCCATGTTAACACCAAAAGTCATTGGAAGCATGCAGATGGAGCCATATTAACACAGAAGGTCATTGAAAGCATGCAGATGGAGCCATGTTAACACAGATGGTCATTGGAAGCATGCAAATGGAGCCATGTTAACACAGAAGGCCATCGGAGGCATGCAGATGGGGCCATGTTAACACAGAAGGTCACTGTAAGCATGCAGATGGAGCCATGTTAACAAAGAAGGTCTTTGGAAGCATGCAGATGGAGACATGGTAACACAGAAGGTCATTGGAAGCATGCAGACGGAGCCATGTTAACACAGAAGATCACTGTAAGCATGCAGATGGAGCCATGTTAATACAGAAGGTCTTTGGAAGCATGCAGATGGAGCCATGTTAACACAGAAGGTCACTGGAAGCATGCAGATGGAGCCATGTTAACACAGAAGGTCACTGGAAGCATGCAGATGGAGCCATGTTAACACAGAAGGTCATTGGAAGCATGCAGATGGAGCCATGTTAACACAGAAAGTCATTGGAAGCATCATGCAGATGGAGCCATGTTAACACAGAAGGTCATTGGAAGCATGCAGCTCTAGCCTTCTTAAAACAGAAGGTCACTGTAAGCATGCAGATGGAGCCATGTTAACACAGAAGGTCACTGGAAGCATGCAGATGGAGCCATGTTAAGTGAGAAGGTCATTGTCAGTATGCAGATAGAGCCATGTTAACACAGAAGGTCATTGGAAGCATGCAGATGGAGCCATGTTTATACAGAAGATCACTGGAAGCATGCAGATGGAGCCATGTTAACACAGAAGGTCATTGGAAGCATGCAGATGGAGCCGTGTTAACACAGAAGGTAATTGGAAGCATGCAGATGGAGCCTTATTAACACAGAAGGTCATTGGAAGCATGCAGATGGAGCCATGTTAACACAGAAGGTCATTGGAAGCATGCAAATGGAGCCATGTTAACACAGAAGGCCATCAGAAGCATGCAGATGGAACCATGTTAACAAAGAAGGTCATTGGAAGCAAGCAGATGGAGCCATGTTAACACAGAAGGTCACTGGAAGCATGCAGATGGAGCCATGTTAACACAGAATGTCCTTGGAAGCATGCACATGGAGCCATGTTAACACAGAAGGTCACTGGAAGTATGCAGATGGAGCCATATTAACACAGAAGGTCATTGTAAACATGCAGATAGAGCCATGTTAACACAGAACTGCACTAGAAGCATGCAGATGGAGCCATATTAACACAGAAGATCATTGGAAGTATCATGCAAATGGAGCCATGTTAACACTGATGGTCATTGGAAGCATCATGCAAATGGAGCTATGTTAACACAGAAGGTCATTGGAAGTATGCAGATGGAGCCATATTAACACAGAAGGTCATTGGAAGCATGCAGATGGAGCCATGTTAGCACAGAAGGTCATTGGAAGCATGCAGATGGAGCCATGTTAACACAGAAGGTCACTGGAAGCATGCAGATGGAGCCATGTTAAGTGAGAAGGTCATTGTCAGTATGCAGATAGAGCCATGTTAACACAGAAGGTAATTGTAAGCATGCAGATGGAGCCATGTTTATAAAGAAGATCACTGGAAGCATGCAGATGGAGCCATGTTAACACAGAAGGTCATTGGAAGCATGCAGATGGAGCCATGTTAACACAGAAGGTAATTGGAAGCATGCAGATGGAGCCTTATTAACACAGAAGATCATTGGAAGTATGCAGATAGAGCCATGTTAACACAGAAGGTAATTGTAAGCATGCAGATGGAGCCATGTTTATACAGAAGATCACTGGAAGCATGCAGATGGAGCCATGTTAACACAGAAGGTCATTGGAAGCATGCAGATGGAGCCATGTTAACACAGAAGGTCTTTGGAAGCATGCAGATGGAGCCATGTTAACACAGAAGGTCACTGGAAGCATGCAGATGGAGCCATGTTAAGTGAGAAGGTCATTGTCAGCATGCAGATAGAGCCATGTTAACACAGAAGGTAATTGTAAGCATGCAGATGGAGCCATGTTTATACAGAAGATCACTGGAAGCATGCAGATGGAGCCATGTTACCACAGAAGGTCATTGGAAGCATGCAGATGGAGCCATGTTAACACAGAAGGTAATTGGAAGCATGCAGATGGAACCATGTTAACACAGAAGGTCATTTGAAGCAAGCAGATGGAGCCATGTTAACACAGAAGGTCACTGGAAGCATGCAGATGGAGCCATGTTAACACAGAAGGTCCTTGGAAGCATGCACATGGAGCCATGTTAACACAGAAGGTCACCGGAAGTATGCAGATGGAGCCATATTAACGCAGAAGGTCATTGGAAACATGCAGATGGAGCCATGTTAACACAGAACTGCACTAGAAGCATGCAGATGGAGCCATATTAACACAGAAGGTCATTGGAAGCATCATGCAAATGGAGCCATGTTAACACTGAAGGTCATTGGAAGCATCATGCAGATGGAGCTATGTTAACACAGATGGTCATTGGAAGCATGCAGATGGAGCCATGTTAGCACAGAAGGTCATTGAAAGCATGCAGATGGAGCCATGTTAAAACAGAAGGTCACTGGAAGCATGCAGATGGAGCCATGTTAACACAGAAGGTCACTGGAAGCATGCAGATGGAGCCATGTTAAAACAGAAGGTCATTGTAAGCATGCAGATAGAGCCATGTTAACACAGAAGGTCATAGGAAGCATGCAGATGGAGCCATGTTTATACAGAAGGTCATGCAGTTGGAGCCATGTTAACACATAAGGTCCCTGGAAGCATGCAGATGGAGCCATGCTAACACAGAAGGTAATTGGAAGCATGCAGATGGAGCCATATTAAAACAGAAGGTCATTGAAAGCATGCAGATCGAGCCAAGTTAACACAGAAGGTCACTGGAAGCATGCAAATGGAGCCATGTTAACACAGATGGCCATCGGAAGCATGCAGATGGAGCCATGTTAACACAGAAGGTCATTGGAAGCATGCAGATGGAGCCATGTTAACACAGAAGGTCACTGGAAGCATGCAGATGGAGCCATATTAACACAGACGGTCATTGGAAGCATGCAGATGGAGCCATGTTATCATAGAAGGTCACTGAAAGAATGCAGATGGAGCCATATTAACACAGAAGGTCATTGAAAGCATGCAGATGGAGCCATATTAACACAGAAGGTCATTGGAAGCATGCAGATGGAGCCATGTTATCATAGAAGGTCATTGGAAGCATGCAGATTGAGCCATGTTAACACAGAAGGTCACTGTAAGCATGCAGATGGAGCCATGTTCCAAAGAAGGTCCTTGGAAGCATGCAGATGGAGCCATGGTAACACACAAGGTCATTGGAAGCATGCAGATGGAGCCATGTTAACACAGAAGGTCACTGTAAGCATGCAGATGGAGCCATGTTATCACAGAAGGTCATTGGAAGCATGCAGATGGAGCCATGTTAACACAGAATGTCATTGGAAGCATGCAGATGGAGCCATGTTAACACAGAAGGTCACTGAAAGCATGCAGATGGAGCCATGTTAACACAGAGGGTCATTGGAAGCATGCAAATGGAGCCATGTTAACACCGAAGGCCATCGGAAGCATGCAGATGGAACCATGTTAACACAGAAGGTCATTGGAAGCAAGTAGATGGAGCCATGTTAACACAGAAGGTCCCTGGAAGCATGCAGATGGAGCCATGCTAACACAGAAGGTAATTGGAAGCATGCAGATGGAGCCATATTAAAACAGAAGGTCATTAAAAGCATGCAGATCGAGCCAATTTAACACAGAAGGTCACTGGAAGCATGCAAATGGAGCCATGTTAACACAGAAGGCCATCGGAAGCATGCAGATGGAGCCATGTTAACACAGAAGGTCATTGGAAGCATGCAGATGGAGCCATGTTAACACAGAAGGTCACTGGAAGCATGCAGATGGAGCCATATTAACACAGACGGTCATTGGAAGCATGCAGATGGAGCCATGTTATCATAGAAGGTCACTGAAAGAATGCAGATGGAGCCATATTAACACAGAAGGTAATTGAAAGCATGCAGATGGAGCCATATTAACACAGAAGGTCATTGGAAGCATGCAGATGGAGCCATGTTATCATAGAAGGTCATTGGAAGCATGCAGATTGAGCCATGTTAACACAGAAGGTCACTGTAAGCATGCAGATGGAGCCATGTTCCAAAGAAGGTCCTTGGAAGCATGCAGATGGAGCCATGGTAACACACAAGGTCATTGGAAGCATGCAGATGGAGCCATGTTAACACAGAAGGTCACTGTAAGCATGCAGATGGAGCCATGTTATCACAGAAGGTCATTGGAAGCATGCAGATGGAGCCATGTTAACACAGAATGTCATTGGAAGCATGCAGATGGAGCCATGTTAACACAGAAGGTCACTGAAAGCATGCAGATGGAGCCATGTTAACACAGAGGGTCATTGGAAGCATGCAAATGGAGCCATGTTAACACCGAAGGCCATCGGAAGCATGCAGATGGAACCATGTTAACACAGAAGGTCATTGGAAGCAAGTAGATGGAGCCATGTTAACACAGAAGGTCACTGGAAGCATGCAGATGGAGCCATGTTAACACAGAAGGTCATTGGAAGCATGCAAATGGAGCCATGTTTATACAGAAGATCACTGGAAGCATGCAGATGGAGCCATGTTAACACAGAAGGTCATTGGAAGCATGCAGATGGAGCCATGTTAACACAGAAGGTCATTGGAAGCATGCAGATGGAGCCTTATTAACACAGAAGATCATTGGAAGCATGCAGATGGAGCCATGTTAACACAGAAGGTCATTGGAAGCATGCAAATGGAGCCATGTTAACACCGAAGGCCATCGGAAGCATGCAGATGGAACCATGTTAACACAGAAGGTCATTGGAAGCAAGCAGATGGAGCCATGTTAACACAGAAGGTCACTGGAAGCATGCAGATGGAGCCATGTTAACACAGAAGGTCCTTGGAAGCATGCACATGGAGCCATGTTAACACAGAAGGTCACTGAAAGTATGCAGATGGAGCCATATTAACGCAGACGGTCATTGGAAACATGCAGATGGAGCCATGTTAACACAGAACTGCACTAGAAGCATGCAGATGGAGCCATATTAACACAGAAGGTCATTGGAAGCATCATGCAAATGGAGCCATGTTAACACTGAAGGTCATTGGAAGCATCATGCAAATGGAGCTATGTTAACACAGAAGGTCATTGGTAGCATGCAGATGGAGCCTTGTTAGCACAGACGGTCATTGGAAGCATGCAGATGGAGCCATGTTAAAACAGAAGGTCACTGGAAGCATGCAGCTGGAGCTATGGTAACACCGAAGGTCAATGGAAGCATGCAGATGGAGCCATGTTAACGCAGAAGGTCACTGGAAGCATGCAGATGGAGCCATGTTAACACAGAAGGTCATTGTAAGCATGCAGATAGAGCCATGTTAACACAGAAGGTCATTGGAAGCATGCAGATGGAGCCATGTTTATGCAGAAGGTCATGCAGATGGAGCCATGTTAACACAGAATGTCACTGGAAGCATGCAGATGGAGCCATGTTAACACAGAAGGTAATTGGAAGCATGCAGATGGAGCCATATTAAAACAGAAGGTCATTGAAAGCATGCAGATGGAGCCAAGTTAATACAGAAGGTCATTGGAAGCATGCAAATGGAGCCATGTTTACACAGAAGGCCATCGGAAGCATGCAGATGGAGCCATGTTAACACAGAAGGTCATTGGAAGCATGCAGATGGAGCCATGTTAACACAGAAGGTCACTGGAAGCATGCAGATGGAGCCATGTTAACAGAGAAGGTCATTGGAAGGATGCAGATGGAGCCATGTTAACCCAGAAGGTCAATGGAAGCATGCAGATGGAGCCATGTTAAAACAGAAGATCACTGGAAGCATACAGATAGAGCCATGTTAACACCGAAGGTCACTGGAAGCATGCAGATGGAGCCATGTTAACACAGAAGGTCACTGGAAGCATGCAGATGGAGCCATGTTAACATAGAAGGTCATTGTAAGCATGCAGATTAAGCCATGTTAACACAGAAGGTCATTAGAAGCATGCAAATGGAGCCATGTTAACACCGAAGGCCATCGGAAGCATGCAGATGGAACCATGTTAACACAGAAGGTCATTGGAAGCAAGCAGATGGAGCCATGTTAACACAGAAGGTCACTGGAAGCATGCAGATGGAGCCATGTTAACACAGAAGGTCCTTGGAAGCATGCACATGGAGCCATGTTAACACAGAAGGTCACTGAAAGTATGCAGATGGAGCCATATTAACGCAGACGGTCATTGGAAACATGCAGATGGAGCCATGTTAACACAGAACTGCACTAGAAGCATGCAGATGGAGCCATATTAACACAGAAGGTCATTGGAAGCATCATGCAAATGGAGCCATGTTAACACTGAAGGTCATTGGAAGCATCATGCAAATGGAGCTATGTTAACACAGAAGGTCATTGGAAGCATGCAGATGGAGCCATGTTAGCACAGACGGTCATTGGAAGCATGCAGATGGAGCCATGTTAACACAGAAGGTCACTGGAAGCATGCAGATGGAGCCATGTTAACACAGAAGGTCATTGTAAGCATGCAGATAGAGCCATGTTAACACAGAAGGTCATTGGAAGCATGCAGATGGAGCCATGTTTATACAGAAGGTCATGCAGATGGAGCCATGTTAACACAGAAGGTCACTGGAAGCATGTAGATGGAGCCATGTTAACACAGAAGGTAATTGGAAGCATGCAGATGGAGCCATATTAACACAGAAGGTCATTGAAAGCATGCAGATGGAGCCAAGTTAATACAGAAGGTCATTGGAAGCATGCAAATGGAGCCATGTTTACACAGAAGGCCATCGGAAGCATGCAGATGGAGCCATGTTCACACAGAAGGTCATTGGAAGCATGCAGATGGAGCCATGTTAACACAGAAGGTCACTGGAAGCATGCAGATGGAGCCATGTTAACAGAGAAGGTCATTGGAAGGATGCAGATGGAGCCATGTTAACCCAGAAGGTCAATGGAAGCATGCAGATGGAGCCATGTTAAAACAGAAGATCACTGGAAGCATACAGATGGAGCCATGTTAACACCGAAGGTCACTGGAAGCATGCAGATGGAGCCATGTTAACACAGAAGGTCACTGGAAGCATGCAGATGGAGCCATGTTAACATAGAAGGTCATAGTAAGCATGCAGATAGAGCCATGTTAACACAGAAAGTCATTGGAAGCATGCAGATGGAGCCATGTTTATACAGAAGGTCATGCAGATGGAGCCATGTTAACACAGAAGGTCACTGGAAGCATGCAGATCGAGCCATGTTAACACTGAACGTCATTGGAAGCATGCAGATGGAGCCATATTAACACAGAAGGTCATTGAAAGCATGCAGATGGAGCCATGTTAACACAGATGGTCATTGGAAGCATGCAAATGGAGCCATGTTAACACAGAAGGCCATCGAAAGCATGCAGATGGAGCCATGTTAACACAGAAGGTCACTGTAAGCATGCAGATGGAGCCATGTTAACAAAGAAGGTCTTTGGAAGCATGCAGATGGAGCCATGGTAACACAGAAGGTCACTGGAAGCATGCAGATGGAGCCATGTTAACACAGAAGATCACTGTAAGCATGCAGATGGAGCCATGTTAACACAGAAGGTCTTTGGAAGCATGCAGATGGAGTCATGTTAACACAGAAGGTCACTGGAAGCATGCAGATGGAGCCATGTTAACATAGAAGGTCACTGGAAGCATGCAGATGGAGCCATGTTAACACAGAAGGTCATTGGAAGCATGCAGATGGAGCCATGTTAACACAGAAGGTCATTGGAAGCATCATGCAGATGGAGCCATGTTAACACAGAAGGTCATTGGAAGCATGCAGCTGGAGCCATCTTAAAACAGAAGGTCACTGTAAGCATGCAGATGGAGCCATGTTAACACAGAATGTCACTGGAAGCATGCAGATGGAGCCATGTTAAGTGAGAAGGTCATTGTCAGCATGCAGATAGAGCCATGTTAACACAGAAGGTTATTGTAAGCATGCAGATGGAGCCATGTTTATACAGAAGATCACTGGAAGCATGCAGATGGAGCCATGTTAACACAGAATGTCATTGGAAGCATGCAGATGGAGCCATGTTAACACAGAAGGTAATTGGAAGCATGCAGATGGAGCCTTATTAACACAGAAGGTCATTGGAAGCATGCAGATGGAGCCATGTTAACACAAAAGGTCATTGGAAGCATGCAAATGGAGCCATGTTAACACCAAAGGCCATCGGAAGTATGCAGATGGAACCATGTTAACACAGAAGGTCATTGGAAGCAAGCAGATGGAGCCATGTTAACACAGAAGGTCACTGGAAGCATGCAGATGGAGCCATGTTAACACAAAAGGTCCTTGGAAGCATGCACATGGAGCCATGTTAACACAGAAGGTCACCGGAAGTATGCAGATGGAGCCATATTAACGCAGAAGGTCATTGGAAACATGCAGATGGAGCCATGTCAACACAGAACTGCACTATAAGCATGCAGATGGAGCCATATTAACACAGAAGGTCATTGGAAGCATCATGCAAATGGAGCCATGTTAACACTGAAGGTCATTGGAAGCATCATGCAGATGGAGCTATGTTAACACCGAAGGTCATTGGAAGCATGCAGATGGAGCCATGTTAGCACAGAAGGTCATTGGAAGCATGCAGATGGAGCCATGTTAAAACAGAAGGTCACTGGAAGCATGCAGATGGAGCCATGTTAACACCGAAGGTCACTGGAAGCATGCAGATGGAGCCATGTTAACACAGAAGGTCACTGGAAGCATGCAGATGGAGCCATGTTAACACAGAAGGTCATTGTAAGCATGCAGATAGAGCCATGTTACCACAGAAGGTCATTGGAAGCATGCAGATGGAGCCATGTTTATACAGAAGGTCATGCAGATGGAGCCATGTTAACACAGAAGGTCACTGGAAGCATGCAGATGGAGCCATGTTAACACAGAAGGTAAGTGGAAGCATGCAGATGGAGCCATATTAACACAGAAGGTCATTGAAAGCATGCAGATGGAGCCAAGTTAACACAGAAGGTCATTGGAAGCATGCAAATGGAGCCATGTTAACACAGAAGGCCATCGGAAGCATGCAGATGGAGCCATGTTAACACAGAAGGTCATTGGAAGCATGCAGATGGAGCCATGTTAACACAGAAGGTCACTGGAAGCATGCAGATGGAGCCATGTTAACAGAGAAGGTCATTGGAAGCATGCACATGGAGCCATGTTAACACAGAAGGTCACTGGAAGCATGCAGATGGAGCCATATTAACGCAGACGGTCATTGGAAGCATGCAGATGGAGCCATGTTAACATTGAAGGTCACTGAAAGAATGCAGATGGAGCCATATTAACACAGAAGGTCACTGAAAGCATGCAGATGGAGCCATATTAACACAGAAGGTCATTGGAAGCATGCAGATGGAGCCATGTTATCATAGAAGGTCATTGGAAGCATGCAGATTGAGCAATGTTAACACAGAAGGTCACTGTAAACATGCAGATGGAGCCATGTTACAAAGAAGGTCCTTGGAAGCATGCAGATGGAGCCATGGTAACACACAAGGTCATTGGAAGCATGCAGATGGAGCCATGTTAACACAGAAGGTCACTGTAAGCATGCAGATGGAGCCATGTTATCACAGAAGGTCATTAGAAGCATGCAGATGGAGCCATGTTAACACAGAATGTCACTGGAAGCATGCAGATGGAGCCATGTTAACACAGAAGGTCACTGGAAGCATGCAGATGGAGCCATGTTAACACAGAAGGTCATTGGAAGCATGCAGATGGAGCCATGTTAACACAGAAGGTCATTGGAAGCATGCAGATGGAGCCATGGTAACACACAAGGCCACTGGAAGCATGCAGATGGAGCCATGTTAACACAGAAGGTCACTTAAAGCATGCCGATGGAGACATGTTAACACAGAAGGTCATTGGAAGCATGCAGATGGAGCCATGTTAACACAGAAGGTCACTGGAAGCATGCACATGGAGCCATGTTAAGACAGAAGGTCACTGGAAGCATGCAGATGGAGCCATATTAACGCAGACGGTCATTGGAAGCATGCAGATGGAGCCATGTTAACATTGAAGGTCACTGAAAGAATGCAGATGGAGCCATATTAACACAGAAGGTCACTGAAAGCATGCAGATGGAGCCATATTAACACAGAAGGTCATTGGAAGCATGCAGATGGAGCCATGTTATCATAGAAGGTCATTGGAAGCATGCAGATTGAGCCATGTTAACACAGAAGGTCACTGTAAACATGCAGATGGAGCCATGTTCCAAAGAAGGTCCTTGGAAGCATGCAGATGGAGCCATGGTAACACACAAGGTCATTGGAAGCATGTAGATGGAGCCATGTTAACACAGAAGGTCACTGTAAGCATGCAGATGGAGCCATGTTATCACAGAAGGTCATTAGAAGCATGCAGATGGAGCCATGTTAACACAGAATGTCACTGGAAGCATGCAGATGGAGCCATGTTAACACAGAAGGTCACTGGAAGCATGCAGATGGAGCCATGTTAACACAGAAGGTCATTGGAAGCATGCAG
Source organism: Protopterus annectens (assembly GCF_019279795.1). Lineage (NCBI taxonomy): Eukaryota > Metazoa > Chordata > Ceratodontiformes > Protopteridae > Protopterus > Protopterus annectens. Next base: position 260,626,988 of record NC_056742.1, on the reverse strand, counting down.
ATGGAGCCATGTTAACACAGAAGGTCATTGGAAGCATGCAGATGGAGCCATGGTAACACACAAGGCCACTGGAAGCATGCAGATGGAGCCATGTTAACACAGAAGGTCACTTAAAGCATGCCGATGGAGACATGTTAACACAGAAGGTCATTGGAAGCATGCAGATGGAGCCATGTTAACACAGAAGGTCACTGGAAGCATGCACATGGAGCCATGTTAAGACAGAAGGTCACTGGAAGCATGCAGATGGAGCCATGTTAACCCAGAAGGTCATTGGGAGCATGCAGATGGAGCCATATTAATGCAGAAGGTCATTGGGAGCATGCAGATGGAGCCATATTAACACAGAAGGTCATTGGAAGCATGCAGATGGAGCCATGTTAACACAGAAGGTCATTGGAAACACGCTACTAAGCTGCCATGGAACAAGGTCATGGCTGATATGGTAGGCATTGCATTCCATAATATACTTGAAATCAGATGCAGTGGGTTCTCTGTTTTGGATCTAGGTCTAGTTAAAGGAAGGCTTTAATGCATCCTTCTGTGCATAAACTACATGACAAAGCAAGTAACCCATCTCAGGAATCACCTATGTATTTACAACTATTGCAGACTCTGGGCAATTTGTTACACTGAATATAAATTGTTTTGAAATTTGGTGCTGAAGTAACTTGTTATCCTGTTAAATTACAAAATATTTCACTGACAAAACTGTGTGTGTGTGTGACTGTGGGGGTGGGGTGGGGTTGGGGGTAGGGGCTTGGAAATAAATAGGATATGTGGCATTCTGGTGTTAGATGTATAAAATATGTTAACCGGTAGGTGTTTGTAAATAATGTATTTCATTTGTGTCTTCACAGTCTTAATAAAACTTTTTTACACCTGCAGTACAAGATATTTTACATATTTAACACCCCCACATATTCTGTATACACTGCTGCATATATTTCCACAGTCTTTTAATATAATATAGTAATAATACATTTAAACATGTTCTTTGTCAACAAGAACCCCAGCATATCTTTAATATTCATTTGAGCTATCTCCAGCTCTAATACATCTGCCTTTAATTCAATGTTTTGTATGAAATATGGCACTTGAATTATACATTACTCCTTTTGAGGACAAATGGCTAGAGTGAGGAGAGAACAAACAACCTTTTCATCTATCTGGCATTATAGCGACATATGCAGTCTGTTGAATCACCGATCATAGCATATAAATCTACACATGGAATATATACTGCTCAAGGTCAGTGAACAGAGAGATGGAGATAGCAGCTATGCTTCACTAGTCTGTACATTATCTTTGGTCATGAAACTCAGTAAAGCAGTTATCCTGACAGTTCATTAGCTCCTGGAATTTACCCAGCCTGTTTAACATGTCTTATTAGAAATGCTGCAGTCATTTGCTTTGATCATGGTGACCAGTGCTGTTGCAAACATTTTGTATTTGCAGCATGTGAACTCCATCGATATGCGTGGGATTGTTCTGTCTTTGGTGCAACCTTCCATTATTTCTCTTCATTTCTGTATTTCTAACATGCTTGGTCAGCCAGGGTGAGGGGTACCCTTTTATTTGTCTTGTGGTTAAGATAGCCAGTTTGAATCTGAGCTGAATAATAGGTAATATAACATCATTCAACAGTTGGTAAGTCACAGGCACTGTATGGGAAGTGAATGACAGTGAAAAGCTGTCGGTAAGCAGCTCTGAACTTAACTCTAATATATGTTTCATAAATACACTATAAATATGTAACAGATCACCATTTCCCACATTTTCAGCTACAGAAGTCCTGAAATTCAGAACTGCAGCATTTTTAACTTGGAAGATTAACAGTCCTTAGAATATGTCCCTCGTGGATACAATGGCTACTAAACAAAGAAACAAACACAAAATGAACAGCTTCATGCATAAAGAATTTATTCCGACATATTGTTACTACACGGAGCAACATTAGCATACAAACCTTATAATTTATTTTCTTACTGTTGTTGAAATGCTGTGCAAACTTTCATTGTAACCATGTTCTGGGTAGTTCTTCAAATAAGTCAGTCATGGTCTAGGAGTTTGAAACAAACATGCTGCTTTGTTTGTAAACAGCCTTAGGGGAAGGAGTTAATAATTACTTATAACCTTCTAGTTCATAGGCTTGCTGTAATGGGTAATTGAAAAGATTGAGCTCTAGCAGAATTTGTTTTACTTTCTCAGGAACTGCAGTCTAGTCGTAACAGGTTCCTGCTTTGCTTTGGCAAAGTTCATATTTTACACTCTTACCAGGTAGTTTGTACAGGCCGCACTCTACTCACTGGGCAATGAGCACTCAGCGTTTATTCAATTAATGTGGCATATTTTGCATATTTCATTATTTGTGTTATATTATTGATACACACTATTTATTTGTTTTGTTTATTTTCAGTTTGATTACCAGGATGGTCTGACTGAGATCAAAGGAGCCCCTTTTCAAGCAGAGGCCAATGGATAAACACTGCAATGCACAGCCCATTTCTTTAAACTTCTTGTTCACATTAATTTTCTAAATTGCCCCTGACTGTGGATCTTTGCCCACCCATTCATTATGTGTTTGCCTTCGCCTTATTACTGTAGAGGTTCAGATGTACTTATCCTTTTGACAGCACGACCATGTAAAGGCTCAGCTATTCCACACTACAGTTTGTGAGTTCTGTTCACTGTGGGTGATATTGTGTGGATAATGGCTTCAGTGTGGGTGCAATTGTTCAAGAAATGCTTCAGTGTGAGCGAAATTGATAATGTTCTACTCAGTATAGTTTGTCAGCTGTTGAAGTCACATAGGCCACTGCATTATTCAGTATGTGTACATGATGGCAATAGCTTGTTTGACTGTATTACTTCTGTTCAGAGTGGCTCAGTAGGTTGAAATATTACCTCTCATGCTGCAGGTGCAAATGTTTGTAGGTTCTGTTCCCATTTTGGATGGTATATTAGTTCAGCATGGATGATGGGGGGGGGGGTTATCTGTTATTTCGATTACACTGGTCATTGGGACATGTCAGTTTAACATAAAGTGTAACATTTATATGGTGCAGCATTTCAATTTATGTTTGCATCCTCCCCCTAACTTTTTGTCATTAACCTTTCTTACACATTCATTTTTACTGGTTATTGTGTTCCTTTTCTTCTTATAGTTTATCTTTCTATGCAGCAGGATCTAGACCAGTGGCTGTTGGTATGCTGTAGACCACCCCAACAAGATACATCACCAATTTCATCTGCAGCTTAACCTACCAGAGGCACTGTCCCAGAATGCATATATCACAAGAGGCTGTAAAGTCCTCTAGCCCTGTGCTTGGTGAGGCTTCACTAGATGTGGGAAGTGTTGCTCTCATCAGTATCAGTGCCAGTGGAAGTGACTAGTACATCACCCAAAGGAGGCTAGGTGAGGTGGTGGGGGAGATGTTCAATTGGCGCCTAGATGCCCACATTGGCCAACTTCAGAATCCCCTTCTGTAGCTCACTGAGTCTCATTCTTCCCTGCCACTATTTGCTCCATCTGATCCAGGGCCCAATGGGAACCTAAACTGGATATATATACCCTCCCACTGGGTCACATTTGGGCTGGGAGGTACTCTGGGCAGCCCTACCGTATCCCTATCTCAATGTTCCCCTCACTTTTGTGTCTATTCCTTTCCTTGCTTGTTGTTCAATCTTCCTCATCACTATTGTTCTCCCACTGTTTGACTGATGTCTCCTAGGTCACTGTGCTCCCCTTCCCTCAGTGTGTCAGCACCTCTCCTTCCTGTATTGTTTGTTTTCTATATTTTTTGTGCCCCAGATAACTCCCCTTTCTATTTCATCAGCTTCATTAATTCCTTCCCCACCTTCCACTCAACTGTTCCTAATAGTCACACACAACCTGAACTTTCAGTCACATTTTGCATAGTCCTTGCTAATCATTACAGTTATGTCTTGTACTTCACAAACTGCATATTAATTCATATTCTTCAGTCTGTCCAGCTTTCACAAAAAATGCTAATATTTTTAAAATGTCCCTGAGTTTGTCCATTTGACAGTTATTACTTATAGATTTCTCCCTAATTCTGAAGGCAATAGGATGAGGTATGCCGATTCCCATCAAACTGAAGTTTCTCTTATCAGGAGCACCTCAGACTAACAAACGTGCAGAGAGTGGGGATGGTTTTGCGAGTCAGTATACTTTGCTTTAATTGTTATAACAGCTGTTGGAGCCTTTAATCAGATCTATTCATAAAATAGCTGCTATTACAATACAGCTTTTAGCTAAGTTTGAGTTTAAGGAACAATTCTTACTCTCTACTTCTTTTAAAAATCAGCTTTATTGAAAAGATAAGCACTTTCATTAACTGACTGAGTTATCAGATTCAAATTTAGCTAAAAGCTATAGGGTAATAGCAGCTACTTAACAAAAAGTCCTAACTCAAGGCTCCAACAGTTATTTAAACAGAAAAATACTGGCTCTGAAATCATCCCCAACTTCACAGTTTGTGCTGAAAACCAAAGTTATATAAGAAGCCTTTACCAAATAGCTTGACTACATACTTCAGAACTTGTGGTGGTTTGGATATAGTGGGAAGCATATGCTTAACTCTGTTAATTTTTTTTCTACCACTGTAACTTACCTCCCCATATATCCCTCCTTTACAGTGAACGTTTTTCCTCAAAGAACCAACTAATACAAAACATAAACCTGCATCTTTACTATGCAGTCTTAATTTTATGCTGTAAATGTCAACTGTTCCATTCTTTCAGCCTCCCTTCACATTGGCACATAAGTTTTTGTCCTGGAATGACTTGTCCTTAGTGACTAGTGCCTTGGCTAGAGGATTCTCAGAGCTGCAAGCCTCAATGTAAAAATGAGCCTTATGCATTCTGCCACAGAAACCCAGTGAGTCTTATGTTTAACTTGTTCTGCATGGCAAACGTGGCATGTCAAAAATCAAGGGGAAGATTTTATATTTTCTAGGTACTCCCAGCAGATAGGCTTTTGTCTAGAAATGAAAAAAAAAACAATTAAAACTATCTGAACAGTTATTTGTCTCCTTTATGTCAGACAAATAAGGCAAACTTGTCTTAAAGAAACATTATCTAAATGGGTAGCAAACAGTATCAAAATCTGCAATGTAAATAATGTGAAACATTTGAGAAGCAGTTAGAGCCCTCCCTACCAGGTCAGAAGCAACCACAACAGCTTTCTTTAAGAATGTATCAGTACCAGCTCAGAGTATCTGTGATGCAGTCATATGGAGAACATTACTGTTTGTTCAGTCATTATAAGCTAGATCTTCAGATAAGGGGAAGGGTAGCTATCATTCAGAACCAGTAAGGGACTCAACCTCCCCTTGAAGGAAGCCATTACTTTAATAGACTTTCCTCAGATAATTAATTATTGCGACATTAACCACTGTGATTAAGACAGTCCAGCTGTGTGATCATGTACACCATAACTGCAGATGTTCCAGCTGTGTGATTATGTACACCATAACTGCAGATGTTCAGAGCCTTTGCATGTATTCAACAGCTTCAAACATTCCTAATTTTTCAGCAAGAGTCTTTTTTCTCTGTATGGAGAGGGCAGGGGCAAAAGAATGTAAGGTAAATCCTATAAAGTCACTATGCCATTCTTTTATCCAGGGGCCCACTGAGTATATCTTAAGTAAGTAAGTAAGAATAGAGAATCAAGAAATTGGACTTCTTTGTCCCCAGGACCTTTACAGATAAAAGACAGGGGTCACTTATTTGTGCTCCAATGAGATGTCATACCTAGTGGGGGGCATCCAGACAGACAAGAACTGAAAATGGTGTAAGCTGCTATCCCTTTTAAGGCATGCATCAGCCAATTTCCTGGGTTGGGGTGCAGCTCTGTGTTGGAGATGACCAAATGCTCTGGAAGTCAATATGGAAGGTGGAAGCCTATCTGTGGCTAATTCAAAAGGATAAAGAATTATACAGGAGCAGCGATTATCTTTAAATATTAATTATTGTGAGTATACTTGTATAACTGCACTTTCATGGATTTTTTTAGTTTGGAACTATGGGGGTATATTACCGAACTATAGGGTGTCATCGCTGGAAGATAATGGGTATTAATTAAGTAGATTGTAAGAAGCAGGGAGAAGGTTAGAAGAATTGAAGAAATATAGAAGGGCACAGTGGCTCAGGTGTTGACATCACAGACTACAAACCTGCCAGAAAATAGCAGAGAGGACTTACAGGGAAAAGGGTCCTAACATTATCATAAGCTCTGTATTTTATTTTTCTCCCAATGTAAAGTACTTTATACTATATGGAGTGATTTATTTCCTTTTTAAAAGCATACATAAATAGAACAATTTAATAGATGTGATCATGGGTAAAACATGTTATAGATTAAACTGACAACATCAAGTTGAATGATAAGGAAAGTGTCTGGTATATATTTAGTTAGGAAATGATTCCTAGTGGTATTTAAGTCAGAGGGGCCTCTAATTAAGAAAGGAAGAATACACGGCTTTCCTTCTCTTGCATGATTTGTATTATATGATTCCTTTTATTGAGGTAAGGTGATACAGTAATTAACTTAGCTGCTTCACAGCTCTTGTTTCTATAGTTTGGTTCCTGACAAAGGTGGCTTATGTGTAGATACAAGTCCACCCTGTGTTCAGTGGGTGTTAGGTGCTTGTTTCCTCCCATATACCAAAGGCATGCTTTTAGGTGCTATAACCAGACTGCTCTCAGGCTAAGTCTGTAAATGATCCTTGTAACTACTGCCCTACCTATCTGGTTAGAAATACAAATCCATAAATAAACTGAATATCCTCTGATCTGGTCATAGCTTTGCATGCCATGTGTGTATATAAATATATGTGAGCAAAGGAGTGTTGTCCACCCAAGGATTGCTTCACCCTGTGTATACCATTTCCTTGTTGGAATAGGCTCTATTTCCTCTGTAGCTCTTAAGTCGATAAAGTAGGTATTGAAGAATGAATAAATGTTTCCTTATAGTATTGGTGATATGTTTTTGTGTTTTGTTTTTGTATTATTTATGTTTTAACAATTTATTTAAATCTTTCTGTTTCATCATTTGAAACAGTAAGAAAATCTCCAAGATAGGCTAATGATACTCCCGATGAGTACAGTGTGGTGAATGTTGAAGATGTGTGATGCTGTAAGGCAACTAGAAATCCATCTGGAAAAATGGTTGAGGAAAAGAGTGGAAAGGCAATAAATATTGAGTATTTTGCCCTTAAAACCAAGACTTCTGAGATGTTTGGTGAACAATTGAAGCACTGATGTAGTCTGTGTGAAACAGTGGTGGAGTGGGAGGCAGATTATAAAAAACAGAGAGAAGAGGAAGGGAAGAGAAGAACTGCAGTGGGGCATACTTCATGAGGATTCAGTAGAGAAGATGATAATGTCATGTGTGGATACTAGAGAGCGCAAATCTGTCATCACAAATTTGAGGATGGGACTGAGACCTGGTATTCTGGACTAAAGTGACAAGGATACATGACAAGATGGTAAACAAATGATTTCCTGAAACAGGTAAGGTTATTGGCTTATGGGAAGTGCAGACTGAGGAAGGGAATGTTTGATTCCAAGATGACAAGTAAACTGAGTCAGCAAAAGTGTGCAGAATGATTTCCTGCGGAGTACATACAGTAGCCATCCTTTACATTTGAAATACAAAAGTAGGCTTAGAAGTCTTATCTGACAAGAGCTTTACAATAAAAAACATCACACCATGATTACAGAAGTTTATACAAGATGAATTCTATACCTTCATACATATAATTGGAGTAGACTATTTTGATATGAGTTTAAGGACAGCAACAATACTGTAAGACTTTGGGGAAAGCACAGAAAAGGATTTTTCTCACCTCTACTTTTTTGGAAAATGTAATAAACCCAATTTATTGATCATTTTCATACAATAATATAGACTTCTTCAGAATAGCACTTACAAACCCATATAATCATGACAAACATCACATGACATCCATACAATCACATGACAAAGAAATAAAAGGCAAGTAAAACCCATCTCAAAATGGGTGCAGTCTCAACACATCCATCAAGCCAACATGGTCACCAAGAATAAGAAGCACACCAACAACCATTCCCAACTGCCACTGCAGCTCCACCTTCCCTAACAAAGATTCAACATCACCACCCCTCAAATCCACATGAACCCCCATCTAAAACACACAACACACATCTATTAAAACCCTTGCACAATGCAGCACAACAACACAATGCACTTGTGAAATTTCCACCCCCAGTGGCATGGTGGTGTTCAGAAATTCTCTACCCAAAACTTCTTATGGCTTCACCAGTACAAAAAACAACAACACTGCATGCAACTAGCCACACAAACCATTTCTGAAACACTTCATTATCCTTTTTGTGAATACAATGAATTTATTAAAAAAGAAAAGAAAATTGTCTTTCATAATTGAGCATATGGGGGTCATTGTATAGAGGTCCTGTATATGCCAGCTAGAGACAAGATGATTGATAGCCCACATACTTTATAAAGGATGGTCTGCAGGTTTCATGCATCAGCTTTTGCATACTGGCCAAAGCTTTGTCTACCCCACACTGCCTTTTCAGGGAAAGTCCATCCTCTAGACATCCCAGCATAGCAAAACCACCCACTAGATCTCAATCTTGAGCTGATCAAAGTTGCTCTATTCAGTGATAGATATCTAAATAAGCAGCTGCCTGAGCTTGACTGTCTTGCAAATTGAACACATGTATGTTTGTGCAGTAACAGAAACGTTGTGAACATATAGGGCACTAAACCTGGGTTCAGGACCTATCACCTTTTTAGATCCTATGGGTAGTTACAGGAGGGTATCATTATTTGGCAGATATCCTGCTATCCTTATATTTCATGTAACCCTCAAATAGAAATTGCTAAAATCAAAATCACTCTAAACAAGCTAGATTACCATGCTGTAGCCCACTGCAGATCATCTTCAACATTTCCTGATGACTGCAAAAAAGTTTCTAAATCAGTAAGCTAAACTGCCCATAAATCAAAATATCTAATGATGGGTGAGTTCCACAATGCAGCTTTTAACTGAAAGACATGAATCACTAATGATAAACCTATCCAGTGGTTCTTTGATCTAAAAAATGCAAACTTGCTGGAACAAGTAGTCAACATATTGAACACATCTAATACTGTTAAATGTTATCCAAACAAACATAATCCTCTTCTGCACCTCACTTATTGTATCTACATCCCTGGTAAATCTGTTCACTCAGCTGTTGTTGTTGTGTCTTTCGGCTTTTCCCGGTTAGGGGTCTCCACAGCGGAACTCCGGTCTGCTAATGATTGGCAGTAGATTTTTACATGCGGAGTTGCCGGCCCTGATGCACAACCTTCAACGAAGGTACGCCCATTCACGCATGTCTCCACACAGAAGACGCTCTAGCTGAGAATCGAACAGGACAACGTTTTACTGTGAGGTGACAATGCTAATCACTATCACCTCCTTTGCAAACACTTATAAGTTTAAATACTTTAAAAAGCAAACTTCTTAAAATTCCAGGATGAATGTTTACAATTGCATTGCTTTACCTCAGTTCTCACATACAGTTGCAGCTCTCTCCTCTACATTACAGTTTTTTTTCTGACACTTACTAAGCTACAGAACAGCAGTCCCTAATAGGGTCAAATATAATGGGGCATTTAAAAATAAACCACCTTGGTGGTCTACTCACAAATTGTACAATAAAAAGTGATAAATGCTTACAGCAGCTAGCAATGCAATTCTGCAGTTTTTTTCCTATTTCAATCAACTAAGGACATTTATAATTTAGAGCCTGGAAAAGCATTTCTGACGTCCATGGAGGCAATTTCAGAGGAGATCTACAAAACACATATGTGACTCAATTTCCTGTGGGATCAATAACAGAACTATTACACATAATGAATGGCTGTACAATGGCAAAGTCTGGATCAAGAGCAGATTTTCAAGTACTGTTAATTTTTCTTATACTAAAAAGCAACAACAGGAAATGTTACCTGTGGTACTAATAACCATTTAGTTGGTAATATAAATTGAATAACTAGAGAAAACCATGCTGTTAACTTAAAAAATTCAGTTAAAAGTCTTCCAAGTTGGGCAGTGTTAAGACTGGTAGAGATGGGTGAAGGCTGCCAGCCTAGTCAAATAGAATTTGATACATAATTCTGGCATTTGTAAATATAAATGTAAAATACAGGCTTGTATCTTAAATGCAAATAAATGCTGTTTCAGCAATGTGGCAACATTGCCATCTGCTATAAGGAAAATTAAGTCAAGCATTTCAAATCTTTCTTTTGAAGTTAACATTATTTCAAATCTATCCTTTGATCTGTAGTGCTTGGAGTCAGTCTGTCTGGGCTAGCACATTCTTTCTATTGTTTTAACTTAAGGAATAATTACTAGAACGTACATGTGAAATGTCTTTTATTGTTGTAGCTTCCGGAGCAGGTGTTAGCTTGCTAAATAATGTAGCCTGTTGGCCTGGGAACTCCAGGATAAGTGTCAAAGAAATGATGTAATGGGAACTAAATGAGAATGATGTAATCTGGGAGGGCTCAGCAGAAATGTTTGTTAGTGATTTTAAAAACTATTACTCAGAGAAAGACTGTAAGCATTTTGATCTTGGACATTCAACTCAGCACTGTATTATGCTCTCTTTATGTAAATAGTATGTTAGAACTGTGTTTTCTCCTAGAAGTAGCCAGGAATTATAAAGATTAGACTAAATGTTTTTCTGTCATGTCAGAACTGTACTACTGAATTATTTTAAGTTTCTGTGTGATCTCTGAACTCTTGAATAGCACTGTGGTGTAGTAGTATTGTCTTGTGTTTTAGTATTTATTATTAAATATTTTAAACCCTTTTCAACAGTGGCTGGTTTATGTAGAGATAATTTAAGCTCTAGAGTACACTGCTTGCTTATAAGTGATCCTGTACTAAGCCCTTCCAATAAGCCTTGATTGCTTAGTTACACTACTATTGGATAATAATATTGCACAGTAATAAATGGACACCCTTTTAAGGGCCTTTGGGTAGCTGATAATTATTAGCTGGTGGTGGCAGTAATTACTACCATATAGTCTGGGTAAAGGGGCACAGCTGGAGAATCTGTGTCAGCCTTTCCCAGGAGTGTCTGTGAAGTTGTATAAATACTTATCTCAAAGTGTGTACATGTCAGCTACTTGGGTAGGGACATGAAGCACTGGTTGGACAGAGAGGGTACAGAGGTTAGCTTGCCAGCTGTGCTGAGATCTGGACCCTATAGCTGTGCCAGTGGCGAGTCTTATTGGGGACCTGGAGAGCAAGGGAGTAACCAGCCCCAGACTGACTGTGATCTCTGTGTAATCTTAAGGGAAATTGTACTTTACTGTGTGTATTTGTTATCTTTTCTCCCATATGAGGTGCCCTCTCTGGTGTTAGTGGTGAGGACTGAGGCTCCTTGATTGCCCGGGCATCACAAGCAGCTAATACAATTTCAAAAAATTACTGTTGTGAGAAATGTGATTAAACAACTGTTTAAAGAAATGAATAACATAAAATCATTAATTTCAAAACAAATGGCTCAGATTACAATATCTGTGGATAAACAAGTTTCACTTGCAGCTGAAATATTTAATTTAAAAAAAGATTTTTTTTTGCTGAAACAAGATAATGTCAAGTTCTATGGAGACGTATCCAAATTACAGGACAGGCATTATAAGCCCATTCATGGAGGTGTAATTGCATTTCTTGGGAATCCCAGAACACTTGGACATGCTGTTTTCTATAGTTCTGAACCACTTAATTGCTGCCTAATATAGGCCTTAGCAAATAGCTGCTTTAAAGAAAATCAAATTAAACCAAATGCTTAATAATGCTGTACTGTTATATTTGAAAAAAAAAATGTAATTCCATGACCAGTGGCATAGATTATACCCCTACCCAGACTGATGCAGTCATTGGAGATCTCATAGGTTCATTGACAAGTTCCTTTTCTTCAATCACCACGTCAAAGCAGTAGTCAGAAAATCCTTCCATCCAGACCAACTAATATCGAAGGGAAGCTCATGCTGATCAAAAGAAGTCATCATTCCTCTCTACTTATCCCTTATTAAACCAGTTATTGAGTACAATGTCACCATTTTCATGCGTTTGTCTAAACCCATCAGGCAACTTAAGACTACAAAGGTTCCTAATTAAGAAAGATTAAAGAGCTGAAGGCTCTAACCTACCCAAATAAACTTGAATAACTATCCCTACACTATGCATTTTCATGACTTGAACTTGCTTTGAATTAGGTAAGACATGAAGTTTAATATAAGCTTCTCCCATCGATATCACTTTTTAATGACAAGCTATTTGTTAGGACATAGGACCTATGGAGCCAGAATCAGTTAAGAATATCAGAATTTACAACAGAAAGTACATAGGCAAATGCAGAGTATGCTTTGTTAATGGATAACTTTAAACTTGTATGTGATGAGCATTAGGTGTGAAAAGGATTATGTAAATTAAGAACTTGACATACAGCTTGTGTTTCATAGACAGGGACAGAAGGTAAGACTTTTACCTTGACCAAGTAAAAATATGATTCGGTTTTCTAAATTGGGACATTTAATACAGGATGTGTTAAGATAAATCACTTGAGGTATAAGGATCTGAGACATTTAATTGGAGATATAAGAACACACTCCAAGGTAAATTCTAGAATCAAAGACGCATTCCTTTTTTGTATTGTGGTTACAGGGGAAAACTCATTGCATTTTCTTGAAAATAAGAGGCATTCATGTTTAGACACTGGCTGCACATACAGAAATATAGTAAAAGTAATTATTTAGTACAGAGGATTTTCCAGTAAAGAAAAGGGGCAAATAAAAAAAAAAGACAAACATAAAGATATTAAAATGAAATTATAGGGATAAAAATAGATTTAAGACAATGCCCTGAAAAGACTGAAGCAATAATGTAGAGAACCATAAAGATGAAAAAAATAAATATGGAATTGGAGTTTATTCTTTAAAGACAATTTAGAAGAAATAACAGAAATCCAGAAATTAGGAATTATTTTTTTTGAAACTGTGGTTCCTGTGCTACTAGGTGATAGTGATAAGGAAAATGGTGTGAGAATCAAGAAGAAGAGGTTAAGAATATTTTGAGAGAAGGTAAGAGAACAAAATGAAATGTGAAAGAAGCAATTCTGTGTACAAAACTGACTCTGAAATTTCCAAGATATGTATAGAGTACATTAAAGGAAAGTTTGCTTTTGAAAATTGTTTAAATTAAGATGGGTATTACCCTCAAAGCAAGAGACACATCAAATTAATAGGATGTTTCACTGAAAATTAGTAATAGATTTATTGCGTACAACAGGAGACATTGAGGTGGGAGGTGGGGTGATTTTAACAGTGTCCATATGAATGACTAAGACCAGATTCAATAAGTATAAATTTGTTGAGCTCAGCAACTCTAATATGAACTTGCTCCATCAATGAAATAGCTCTTTTCCACAAGATGGAGTGAAACAGACTTACAATAATGAATTTAGGAGGAGAACACGGGTATCTCCATGTATGGGCAGTATGGGTAGCAAGTTACCCCCTACATACACATAAAACAGACACCCAAGGTTTATTTTATGTATATATTTTTGGTCTACTGAAGTGGTATTTTGGCTAAGAGCACCAAAATGATACTCAGTAAATTATAGTATTATCAGTGCTGTTGGGTCTCTATTTAATACAGAAATTAATATCACTAATGGAGAATAAATTAAAATATGTTTAGACACAGGAATGTTATGGCATTTGTTAAGAGAACTTAGACATTTAATTCAGAAGTGAACATTTTATTCATATTAGTAGAATGTCAGTTATTGATTACTTTTTTCTCATATAGACTGTGTGCAAACTGTGTATCAGTTGAGTTGAAATATAAAAATCATGTTCTTATAGAATATGGTTAAGTAAAGAAGTGCAAGGCAATAAAACTGATGTGCTATTTAGGTTTATGTTAAAATGATACTTGTGGAGAAAAGCTAAAAATATGAGCAAATGGCCTCTGAGCTACTTATGGAGTGTCAGTTTTGCTCTTTAATATTTTTGGCAGAAATGTGCAAATTATTTCAGGAATATGAATAGAGTATAGATTTTGCAAAATATGGTTAGGTAAGCATTTAATGGGAAGTTAAAAATGTTTAGTGATAAAATAAAAGTTTTAAGGTGGAAATGTTGTCATAGAGTAAGGAAAGAGGTAAGTAAATAAATAAGATTAAGCACTGCTGTGATAAATGTATCCAGAAATTATATGAAGAGGCTTTAAAGATAAAAAAATAAAAGCATAAACTAAGGGAAGTAAAAGACAGGTATTAGTATGATGTGAACACGAGTTGGTAGAAGCAGTGGAGCAAATGTCTTGAGGGAAGCTGAGGGTTATAATTTAGGACAGAAGAAGGAGGTAGAATGAAGAGGGGGTGATACATGAGACAAGTAAGAACATTTAGGGGACTGTGAGTGGTTGAAATGAAGAGGAGGTTATTAGAGTACAGGTGTATTTGGAAATGAGAAAACTGTAGAATGGGAAAGCAGTAGAGCTGTGCCAGGGGAACTAAATAAGATTTAGAAAGATATGATATTTGGAATGACAGTAGGATTTATAGGGAAAGTGCTAAAATGCAGTGTTATGTTTGTGGCAAAAAAGATAATGCAGCTGGAGCAATATTAGCAAATTGCAAGTTTCTGAGGAAGATGCCCAAGATAAAGTTAAAATTTATACAGTGAGTAGTTTAAGATAACCTAATATGCAAAATCATAGGAAGGGTGGGACAAAGAGGACATCCGTTCTGAGTGCAAGGTGTTGGGGGCACAATTGAGAAGTGCAGTTTCCGCTTGCTTTTCTGTACCAGCATTTCTAAATGGCAGTACATAAATGCACTTCAGTGCTTCATTGCTTCTTGTGTGATAAGTTGTAGCAAGCCATTTGCTACAAATGTAGCAATTGGCTTGCTAGTGCTTAAAATCAAAAGTTTTCCTTTCTTATCTTTAATTGAAAAGCTGAGCGGGGAAGATTAGACACCAGCAAAAGGGTTTTGACAAAGAGAGCAATGGAATATTTTGAGAGTTTTAAGGTGTTTTGGAAGTAACAAAGTTGTGAGAATGATATGTATTGTGTACTGTTGGATACAAAGAAAACAGAACAAGAAAAAAACATATAAATACAAGTATGGTTGATTTACAGAGATGTTAATTAAGTCATTTTCTCACACATTTCTTTCATGAGCAACTTAACAGAGAGTAGAAATTAAGAAACCCATACAATTATTAAGTTCTTAATTTTTGTGGGTAATATAGCCCTTTTTTAAAAGATTGATCTGGGTGCTATTAAATAAATCAAACTGTATTCTAAGAAAATGAGGATAGCTATTAATAAGGACAAAAACTGAATAGATTTGTTTAAATAAAGAATAAAGGTAGGTCTTTAAGGCTGCTAAGGAGATTAAAATCCCCAACTTTTTGCCTGACTTTTTAATGGAGGAAGATACCGTGGAGTAGCATTATTCTAAAGGAAGAGTAAAAGCCAAGGAGGGGAAACACTAGAAGATGTCCAAACTAATGACTGTTGTTGCATCTTTCGGCTTTTCCCGGTTAGGGGTCGCCACAGCGGAACTCCGGTCTGCTAATGACTGGCAGTTGATTTTTACGTGCTGAGTTGCCAGTCCTAACGCACAACCTTCAATGAAGGTACGCCCATTCACGCATGTCTCCACGCAGAAGACGGTCTAGCTGAGAGTCAAACCGGTCAGCGTCTTACTGTGAGGCGACAATGCTACCGCAGCACCACCACCGCGGATCCAAACTAAACTAATGACTGTATGACTACAAAATATTTTTTATGCAAATATTTATATTAGTTCAGTCTAATGAGTAACCAGAAGAACAGCAATTAATGTTTGTACCATTAGGTTTTCAGTTAATTTGGGCTGCACGTTTAAATCTCATTAAAGATTTTTGCTGTATTCATATAAGACTTTAAACTGAGGTCCCATGTGCTTGAGTTGGTGATAGCTCAGGTGGATGCAAAATATCCAACAGCACCTATCAAAAAAGTAGGGGGAATTCCCTGCTGCCCTGCTGAAATTTCCCCCACTAGCATAAACACCACCTTGAGTTTCCCCTGAAAAGAAGCCACTAGCCTAGTGGGACTGACTTAATCAATGACGGATGGATGGATAGACAGACAGATAGATAGACAGGCAGAAAATAAATAAATAAACTGGAAGATCAAAAGATGGGAGTTAGATATTGATGTTAAGAATTTTGTAATAGCACTCTCTATGTGAAATCAGGATTTGTGGTCATTTGATCTGTCAAAGACTCCTTATGATATATTATGGAATGCATGGGAAACGGTTAATATAAAAAACATTGAAAGATGTGTCTAGGTGGCTACTGAAATTTTTTACATGCTGTATTATAATGGTAGGGATTATAAGACAGAAAAGGATAAGTGAAATGTAGTTTAGCAATAACTCATGGCTTGATGCAGGTAAACCAAGCATTACCCACACTCAGTCATGGATTATTGCTATTATGCAGGTATGCTGCTTTTGTATAATATTGTGAGAATGATATGTATTGTGTACTGTGGGAGTTTATTTTTTGTCTGCTAAGTTGTATGTTCTTCAATGTTATTGTTATTATACAATTGTTACTTTTGTATAACTCTGCATACTTATTTTGTCTACTAAGTTGTCTGTTCTTCTACTTTACTGTGCAATAAACAGTGCAAAAAATTACAAAAAAATCTTACTTTACAAAAATTAAAGAATACTCCTTCATATCTGAGCAACACCAGTGAAATCATGGAAAACGTAAGACTGAAAATGTGCATAAAGGTGTCATCACAGTAAAAGATGCAGCAGGAATTACTGATGGCACACACTTACCACCACAATAAAAGTTACAATAGGAATTACATATGGCACACTTAATCCCTTATCTGACGAGCATTTTCAGAAAGTCTGTCCCAAGAATACTGTTTGTCTTTGGCTATTTTATCTGTTATTCATATTTCCAAAATTATTTGAAATCTATTCATTAAACTTTATAGGAATTTTAATGGCATAATTATCTTATCTATAAAACACTACTGGAGTGGACTTCTACACTCAAAGAAAATGAAGGATAAGAAACATTTTGAATTTTAATTTAAAAATCATTTTAATGTCATTTGTAATACCTCTTTACTTACAAAGAATGAAAATATCATGTTTATATAGAAACACCACTTTTAGGAATGAAATCACACCAGAATGACAAACTTATGTTTTGGTAGCTTTTGTTTATTTTACTCTGAAGACAACTGAAAGCTACAAATTTGTATTTATTGTATTTAGTTGACGACTGTGGCCTGAATTCTGCACTAACTTCAAATTAAAATCTTTCTGTACTACTACAAGATATTCATATGACATGTTAAAGACAAGAACTTTTGATAATTCAACTTTCATTTTGTTTTGCACAGCCCAATAGCTTTTATAAAATGTAGGAAAGAGAACCTCATATATGGGTATAACTCTCAAACGTGTATGTTGCTATAGCATATAAAATAAAGGAAAAGGTGACTTTTTCCTAAGGAAAAATATTGTTTTTTGTTCTAGTTTCATAAGAACATACCAGTTAGATGATTTTATACATACTGAGTTTGTTAGCTTGAAAACATGCAAAACATGCACTTATGTGAAATGAATGGCAAAGCCAGAGCATCCACATGGCTATATAAGACTACGGGTAGTACCTAGCAATAAAGGAGATTTGTTTCTGTAACCATACAATGCATTATATCAAATATCTCAAAATAATTTATCATGACTCTTGATACAAAATGCGTTTAGGTAGCCATTCCACTTGAAAAGACACATACGGCTTTATTTTCTTCACTTGTGGTTTATTATACATGTGTCTAAACTGGGGGTTGAGGGCATAAGTCCAGTGATTCAAAAAAAAAATCTGTATCCAGGAGAAATAAATACAATCTTTACTAATGATGCAATGACACATCAACAAAGGCAAGCTATAGGTCATTACTGTAACCAGCATACTGACCAGAAGTTTATGACTGAACCCATAGTAAAAAATGAATATAATGCAGAATGCTAGACTAGCACTAAAAACACATGCACTAAAACCACTAAATCCTGTCTTAGAAAGACCGTGTCTCTATCACACTTTGAGATTTAATTGCAAAACTTTCAGCTAATAGCCTCATGGTATTCAGTTACAAAACACCCAAGACTACAATTTATACCTTACAGCGTTCAGTGCAAGATACCTATGAATTTGACATCACAGTTTTAGCCACTGGAAAGCATGACACTATACCTGTGGTATGTTAAAACTGAAAGAAATTTGCTTCTAACATATTTTGAACTTGGTACACATACAATATGAAGCTTAGTTTTACCTGGCCTTTCTGCAGAGGTCAAATATCTCTCAGGATGAAACCAAGCATAATGTCTGACTATAACAACAAAAGCTCTCTGAAAAGTGAGATTTCCTAGCTGTGTATAAAAGGTGCCATATGTTATCTCTCTTAAGGCAGTTCACAATAAAAATTTGAGGGCTCCTAATAAGCTTCATGAGTACAAAACACACACATAATTACCCAGTGGAGTGTAGCCTTCTGAGATAGTACATTACATTTGACTGTAAAAGAATCACATACTTATAATGGCTATGTTATTCCTCAGCAGATAGTATTTTCCCAAAGTGATCCTGTAGCTGTTTTTTGTTTCAATACATCACCTGACACCCAACAATGATGCCCACATTCTTTATACTCTTAATGTCTAATTGAAAAGAAAAGGAAAACACAGCATCCATATGTATTTCCACTTGCCCCTGCTATAAACAAACTATACAACCCTGCTATAAACAAACTATGCAACAGAAGGAAGAAACTGTTGCAGAAAAGAGGAAAATCCCAGGATGCAAAAAACTCCCTCACCAGCCTCAGTAAGAAGTTGAGATCCCTCATAAAATCCTCAAAAGCTAGTTACGAAAATAAAATTGCAAAAGATTCCAAAGACAACCACAAGTCATTCTATAGTTATGTCAAGAATATAAATGGCAATGCTCAGATCTGTTCTGAGCTGCAACAGAATGGCATTAAATATACTCATCCCAAGGATATTGCCAATATCCTGGCAGATCAATTTAGTGCCAACTTCACTCCCCTCTCACCCCCTAAAGGGCCCATCTCAATACTAAAAGATTGCCAAATTCCGATAATCACAGCCACACAAGTAGAAATAGCACTCTCCAAAGCTAAGAATACAGCATCCATGGGACCAGATGATATCCCAGGCTGTGTACTACATGGACTACAAAATGAATTGGCACCCCACCTAAGTGTCATGTTTAATCATAGCCTCACCTCAGGCTTCATGCCCACTGAGTGGCGCACAGCTACAGTTATCCCGCTCCACAAGGGAGAATCCACCTTGGATCCCGGGAACTACCGTCCCATCAGTCTGACAAGCCTGATCTGCAAGGGCATGGAGCGCATTATCATGGAACTTATAAACAAAGACATTGGCAACCTCCAGACACTGGACCCCACCCAGTTTGGGTTTGTGAAGGGCTGATCTTGTCTCCTGAATCTGACTGACTTCTTCAAATCGGTCTCCAGAGCTGTGGACGAGGGTAAGGAGGTCCACACAGCCTATCTGGACCTCGCCAAGGCCTTCGACACCATCCCCCACTCTGGAATCATAGATAAACTTACTAAGCTGGGCATAAATCCCTACGTCACTCGATGGGTTGCCAACTGGCTTACTGACAGAACCCAGTCTGTAAAAGTAGCCGACTCCAAATCCAGCTCCAGACAAGTGACAAGTGGAGTACCTCAGGATTCAGTCCTGGGACCACTCTTGTTTGGCATCTACTTCTCTGAAGTACAGGCCAACACTAAGCGACTCTGGCTAACAAAGTTTGCAGATGACTGCAAACTGGGAGCCATTATTGAATCCCCAAATGATGTGGATATTCTACAAAAGGGCCTTACAGAAACGGATGCCTGGTGCCAGAGCCATGGGCTCAAGCTTAATGCCAAGAAATGTATAGTCATCCCCTTTGGAAAAAAAACATGTACCCATGAACTACCACATAGGTGGCAGGACACTAAACATCGAAAGTGTGATGACAGACTTAGGGACACAAGTGGACAGTGGTCTCACATTTGATAACCACATCGCCACAACAGTCAGGAAATCCTTCTACGTGGCACACCTCATCACTAAGGGCTTTTCATCCAGAAAAAAGGAGGTCATTGTCCCACTGTACTCATACCTCATTAGACCCATTATAGAGTATAATGCCCCATTTGGTATGTACCTCACAAGACATCTGCAACAGCTGGAAATACCTCACTAAAAGAATCACAGGCCTAAAGCAGATGCCATATGCTGACCGTCTAAAAAAAACTCCAGCTATACTCTGTGGCATATCGTCTACTCAGAGGTGATCTCTGCTTAACATACAAGGCCATGTCAAACCCTGAGCTGTTGGACATGCTCCACTTAAAGAAATCCCAATCCCTCAGAGCCACATGCTCCAGGGATCTAAACCTTATCATCACAATGAACAAAACATGCTGGAGGGATATGTTCCTGACCCAGAGACTCCCCATACTCTGGAATAGACTGCCCATACATGTCAAGCAGAGCACCTCATTGGCCCTCTTCAAAAGGAACCTTGATGATTGGATGGGAGATAGGAAATTCACCCCAGGGATCATGTCAGTCGCCCTGCTAGACAGGGGCCCAGAGAAGTAAATATTGTGGGAAAAAATTTCCAGGGAATTGTTATGGCTAGGCTTGCATAGACCTTAGGGCCGATAGCCTAGTACCAACCTATGAACCTATGTTGATATATGGCACCCTACCCCTATGTCCATTGACTTAAAAAATTAAATAAAAAAAAAAATGAATACATTACAAGTGTATTGTGCTGTGGGCAGTATCTGTGGTTATGACTGCTTACAGACATACTTGGTTTTGTGTCAGAAAAAGTGGAAGACTATCAAATAACAGTAAAGAAATTTAACTTGAACCTTTCATGCACTAATTTCACTTCCCACACTCCACCAAACCAGAGCAATGATCATTTTAATTTGGTAAATCACAGGTCTCCATTTGTTTTCTTTAATCAACTTACTCCTGCAACTCTCAATTTTTCATCTCCAAAATGTGAAACATACAGCTTATAATAAATTGATAAACTGTAGAGCACAGGTACACTTACAACTTCAACTTAAAATTAACAGCATTTTTTTTTACTGGAGCACTCACCAGGACACAATATTTCACAGCACAAGTTTCTTAACACATTTTTAATAATTAATAAATGCAAGCCCCCGTAGAGGCTGATTCAAGTCCCAGTATAAAAACACTGCACTGGCACGAAGTATAGAAATTTCTCTCTTTAATTCACAGTATAATCACATATAACACGACATGTGGTTGAGCGCTTTCATCTAACACCGTAGATTTCATCAGAACCACTACACAATGTATCTAACTCCTTTATATATGCATATCAATTCAACAATTAACAACTCATTAAAAATCATGTGATTAGACATTTCCATTTGTTCATCAGATTCTTAAAGTGCACAGTGCTCGATTCCCTCAATATATGCCATTCAATGTATGTTAGTATTATTTTAAAATTTATAATGCTTAAAAATACTAATACATACTTTAAAAACTGTCTTGAATTCATGAATATAATTACCATAATATGCTCTATACCTTACATACTATATTTCTATTCTTTAAAAAATATATATTCCTATCATGTTTATATAACTTTATTTAGTATACTATGTTCATAATGTACATTTTATATACAGGCGGGAATACTACCCTTACTCTATTAAATGGATAATTATATTACCTTCTAAAATTTGGCTGGTTGCCTTTATCCCTCATAAAATAGTTTTTATTGAAATGTATTCATTTAACTTGGTGTTGGAGGCATTCAATTTGATTTGCCACCTTGTTTCTTTTTCTAGTAGTTTCTCCTTTAAATTCCCTCCCCTGGGGTTAACTGTTACTTGTTCTAAAATTCCAAACTTGAATTTTCTACACTCTTTACTGGCCATACAATGTCTCCATAAGGCATTATTTTCATCCTGCTTCTTGATTCTATAGTAGTGCTCATAAATTCTATTTTTTAAATACCTAGATGTCATCCCTACATAGTAACATGGACATGTTGAACACAAGGCTAAATATATGACATTCTTAGTTCTACAATTCCCCTTAATAAACCTAACTGTAGTTTTCTGGATGTTATCCAATGTCACACTACTAACCTCCATAATAAACTGACACTGGTTGCAAGATCCACACTTGGTGGTACAACCCTCTCTCTTACGATGATCACCTATCATATTTTTTAACCTGCTTTTCAAATTTTGTCCATTTCTATAAACAAACGAAGGTCTAGGGCCTAATATTTTATAAATGTCATCATCAGTTTCTATTATGTTCCAGTTTTTGCTATTATGTCTTTATATTTGCTAACTGAGGGCGCATATTGTATGACACAAGCTCTCCTATATTCAGTATTCACTTTTTTCATAATTCCTATTCCATCCTTATTACCCAATATGGGTTTGTATTTTTTACCCCACTCTTGTTTAACATATTTTACTGTGTCACACACCATCCAGTCAGGGTACCCTCTGTCAATAAACATTGCGGCTATACAATTTAATTCCTCTATTACATCCTCATAGCTAGATGTCATCCTAGCCGCTCTAATGCATTGCCCTTTAATAATACTTTTCTTCTGATACTGGGGGTGGCAACTATTAGGTTCATAGGTTCATAGGTTCATACTAGGCTATCTGCCCGAGGGCATTTACAAGCCTAGCCCATAGTTTTGTGGCTTATGCCACCCCTTTAGTATGGGGAACTATACCCATTATTTTGCTGTGCCTCTGTTGAGCAGTGACACTGAGGTAATCCCTGGGGTATATCTGCGATCTCCCATCCATTGGTCAAGATTTCTCTTGAACAAGGCCAGCGAGGTGCTCTGCCTCACATATACCGGGATTTTATTCCACAGCATAGGGAGTCTTTGGGTGATGAATCTATCCCTCCAGCACGTCCTATTAATAGCCGTGTCGAGGTTTAAGTCTCCGCCCTTGTGGCTCTGACGGATCTAGATTTTTGAGGTGAAGCATATTCATCAAATCTGGGTTTGACATGGCCTTGTATGTTAGGCAAAGGTCACCTCTGAGCAAGCGGTGGCGACTGAATAGAGCTGGAGTTCTTTCAGTCGGGCAGCATAGGACAGATGTTTGAGACCCTTTATCCTTTTGGTGAGGAACTTTTGTGGCCTCTCCAGCTGCTGCAAGTGTCGGGTCAGATACATTCCGAATGGGGCATTGTACTCAATCATTGGTCTGATGAGTGATGAGTATAGGGAGACTATGACCTCCCTTGATCTAGATGAGAATCCCTTCATGATAAGGTGGGCAATGTAGAAGGTCTTCCTAACTACTTTAGCTACATGGGTGTCGAATGACAGACTACTATCAACCTGGGTCCCCAGGTCCCTGATAACTTCTTCTGTACTCAGTGGATTGCCACCTATTTGGTAGCTAGGGGTAACCTTGTTTTTCCCGAAGGGTATGACTATGCATTTTTGGCATTTAACTTTAGGCCATGGCTCTGGCACCAGTTATCTGTTTCTGTGAGACCCTTCTGAAGGATATCTGTGTCAGATGTGTTTTCTACTATGGCCCAGTTTGCAGTCATCTGCAAACTTTGTCAGCCATAACCCTCCTGTGTTTGCTTGTACTTGGAAAAGTAGATGCCAAACAAGAGTGGGCCCAGGACTGAGCCCTGTGGTACACCACTTGTGACAGGCTTTGAGTCTGACATGGCACCAGCAACTCTGACCCTGTGGGTTCTGTCACTCAGCCAGTTTGCAACCCATCTTGTGATGTATGGGTTAACATTTAAGCTGATGAGTTTTTCAATGATACCCGAGTGGGGTATTGTATCAAAGGCCTTCGCCAGATCGAGGTAGGCTGTATGGACTGCCTTTCCCTCATCAATGGCTTTGGTGACTGTTTCGAAAAAGTCAACCAAGTTTGAAGGCATGATCTGCCTTTGACAAAGCCAAACTGGGATGGATCCAAAGTCTGCAAATTCCCTATGTCTTTATTTATGAGGTCCATTATGATCCTCTCCATGGCTTTGCAGATAAGGCTTGTCAAGCTAATGGGCGGTAATTTCCAGGGTCGGTGGAGGCACCGCCTTTGTGAAGTGGGACCACAGTTGCAGTGCGCCACTCCTGGAGTGCGTATCCAGAGGTAAGACTATGATTAAACAGCTGTCCTAGCTGTGGGTTTAATTCCTCGTTGAGTTCGTGGAGCACACAGCCGGGGACACCATCAGGTCCCATGGATGCTGTGTTTTTGCTTTGGAGAGAGCAGTTCTCACTTGGGCGTTGGAGATGTTTGGGGGCTGCAATCGCTTGGTATAGATATCTCTCCTTTTGGGGGAGGGGAGAAGTTTGCACTGAACCTGTCAGCCAGTATGTTGGCAATGTCTGTAGGATCAGTAATCTTCACATCATTTTGAACTAGTTCTGAGCATATCTGGGAGTTTCCTCCCAGGTTTCTAACATAGCTAAAGAAGGCCTTATGATTGTCTTTTGAGTCTTTAGCTATTTTTCTCTCAAAATTTGCTTTGGATGATTTTATGAGAGCTCTTAGTTTTTTACTTATAGTGATCAAGGGTGTCTTACCTTTTAAGGATTTTGCTCTATCTTGTAGTAGCTTCCTCCTTTTGTTGTAGAGTTTGTTTATGGCTGGGGTCCACCAGAGTGGACGCTTGCCTTTGGTACAAAGAGTCTTTGTTTTGCTTGGGATTGCCTTATCCATGCAGTCCTGCAGGTGCTGGTAGAAGGCATTTGTAAGTGATTCAGCGGCTTGAGTACTGTTTTCCGTCGGCTCGGGGCCCTTAAAGGAGACCACACTAGTCTTTAGAAGTGTGAAGTCGGCTTTGAGAAGTTCTTTACTGTGGTCTTTTTATTGCAGGTGGGGGTGGGAAGAGGACCTCCAGCGAGATTAGTTTGTGATCTGAACTCACCAGTGAGGGGTATACTTTCGTTGTTGAACATTGTGCTCCCATGTTCGTGATGATGAGATCAAGTATGTTTTCTCCTCTTGTGGGGATGGTGACTAGTTGTTCCATGGCATTTGAGTTTATGAATTCCAGGAACTTTTGGGCTAGGGTGTTTGGGCTTGAGTAGTGTTCCCAGTCTATATTAGGGTAATTGAAGTCACCTAGTATGATGGTGTTTGGTGATACATTTATCCCTCTAGTGTTTTCAGGAAGGCCATGTGAGGTTCCTGAGTTTGTGAGGGTGGCCTGTAACATGCTACAATTTGCAGAGCAGTCTTGCCTATGGTTAATTGCACCTGGATGGTCTCCGATGCATCGTGCATTGCCACCAGTCTTGAGGTGTGGGTGTCTTTGATGAATATGGATACCCCCCCTCCTTTCTTGGTATTGTCCGGATTTTGGGGCCAGAACGCATGATAAGAGGTAAAACCTGATAGTGCTGGGGTGCTCTCAGGAGCCTTGAACCAGGTTTCTGTCACTGCACAGACATCGATGTTCTCCATACTGAGAAGGGCCTCGAGTGCGTGCATTTTGAGATTTAGACTTCTGGCATTGAGCAGCATTACCCTTAGTTTTTCCTTTTTTGTGTTCTAGGGTGGTAGGTTTAGAATTTGAGCCTTGCCTAAAAAAGGCACTATGGGGGTGGCAAGAGCCTTTGCCAATATCCGGAATCCCAGGGGTGACAGGTGCAAGCCGTCCCTTGCGAAGCAGCGTGGCTTGTCCAGCATGTCATCCCAGGCAGACAGACATTGGATCCCCTTTGAATGACACCAGAGTTTAAGCCAGTTGTCAAAGCTGATCATCTTATCTCTGTATTGTGGCATCATTCTTGGTGAAGGTAGGATACTGCTCAAGGTCAGGGTCATACCTGCCTGGGCTACATAATCAGAGAGCTCCTCAATGTCTCTTTTCATGTAGTCCAAGGAGGTACGTCTCAGGTCGTTTACACCAGCGTGGACAATGACTGAGTCATATTTGTACCTGCTGTTGAGAGACCTGAGTGCTTGCGTTATGTGGCGGATTCTAGCGCCCGACAGGCAGCTTACTGTGACCTTCTCCTTACTCAGTCTGGTGAGCGGGACGTCAGTGTGTCTGACTATGGAGTCACCAATGACTAGTGTGTCTGGCATTGTGTTTGGCCTTAAGGGCTGTGACTGTTTGACACTCTGACTGTGAGGTCTATGTGTTGCAGGTGTTGTGTTCTGAGGTGGTGGTTGTTTGGGTGTCTGCTTTGGTGGCCTCTGCTGTTTTGGTAGATTTTTGATCAGAGCCGAGTATGTCTTTGTGTGTTTATGTGTATGATTTGAGGTTGTGATGGTACTATGTGAGACTGGGTCTATAGTGTGTGTGGTAACCTTCTCCTCCTGACTGGTCTTGCCAGTCCTATGTTGAGAGAGCTCAGCCTCCAGTTTGGCCGTATAGTTGCATCTCTCGCATGTATTTGTGTTTTGTGGGAGGAGGAGAGGGTTGTCTGTGTACATGAGGCAATTGTAACATTGCCTCAATATTCCCAGGTTCACCAGCTGAGCAGGAGAGGACACTAGCAACTGATTCCTCGACATGCTAGAAGGACTAGACAAAAAAACTTTAAAAGAGATTCTGGGGGGCGTGGATGACCGAGAAAGGGGGGTTTGCCTTGTGGGGGTGCGATCTATAAGAGTGCCGTATCAAGGTAATAAGTACTGTAGGAGCAAGTGCTAGGTTTAACAGATAGAGAAAAGTCTACTTGGAGTCAAGTAGAGATGATCTTTTTAGGTATTAGAGAAAGTGCTAGTAACAGGGATGCTTAAAGCTAAGATTGAAAAGAATGCACTCTGCAGTGTGCACTAGAGAAGTTAGATATGAAAGTAGGTAACTTGAGTTTTACCTATTTAAAAAGTTAAGGTTTAGTGGAGAGTTACTTTTTTTAAAACAGCAAGATGGACTGAAAGGGGTGGTTACTTTTGTATTTTGGTACTATGAAATACTGTAGGATGGCCAATAAATTTAAATAATTGAAGGGGTGGGATTTCAAAAGTGATGGTTTTGTGATTACTCACATAAGCCAGTGAAAGTAGAGAGAAATGAGATATATGGTCAGATTAACATAAGAGGCGGGCAACTAGAAAGACAGTGGTATTTAACAAGGCAACTTAAATGGGTGGGAGGGAGGGGAAAAGTTCTGCCTGACTCAGAACAGAGAGAGCTGTGGTCTCTTTTGAAGTTTTAATATGCTGTTAAACAGAATGCAAGCAAAACACAAGGTAAAGAAAACAAACTACAGTATTCAAAATATAGAAAGGCAATACAGAAATACAAAAAATAACAGCAAACTAACCTTTCCTTCACAGCAAAGTGTAGCAGAGTCTGGATGAGCCTTTCTGGTACTAGAAAGGCAATACAGAAATACAAAAAATAACAGCAAACTAACCTTTCCTTCACAGCAAAGTGTACCAGAGTCTGGATGAGCCTTTCTGGTACTACTTCCATAAACACCATGATGACACTTATTCTATTATATTATACTCAAGATAATCGTTACTGAAAGTATCCTTCCTATATAGGTTGGACTTAAACTTCTTTCTCTCGATAGTTATTTTGGTATCCAAGTATGCTATGCTTTTTCTATTCATGTTTGTTGTAAACCTTAAATATTCATTTCTACTGTTGAGGTACTTGGTAAATTCATGTAGGATTTCCTCACTACCTTCCCATATAAAGAACACGTCATCCAAAAATCTGAGATAACTTTTTATATGTTTGTTCCATTCTGTTCCCAAGATGTATTCTTCTTCCCAATTCAGTAAAAACAAATTAGCAAACATGGGGGCACAGGCCGCCCCCATAGCAACCCCCTTATTTTGCCTGTAATATTCACCTTGAAACATAATGAAATTGTTCTTCAAAACTACTTCCATAAACACCATGATGACACTTATTCTATCCCAAGTTAATCTACTATATTTGCACATACTTTCTTCAAATCTTTTGAGTCCCTCATCCTGAGGTATACATGAGAATAGGTCGACTATATCGATTGTTACCAAAAGGCAATTGTCACTTATAAGTTCATCTTTGAGTCTAGTAAGAAAATCCCAGGAATCCTTAACTATATGGGGAATATAAGAATATATCCCTTTTAACCATCCGTCAACTACTTTCCCCATTTCAAAAGTTTTGGAATTACTTCCAGATATAATGGGTCGAAACGGAGGTTCCTGGATGTTTTTATGGATCTTGGGTATGCCTACTTTGGTTCCTAAAATAGGATACTCTATTTTCACATAATTATACATATTCATATCTATTCTACTATCTATTAATAAATCCTCTAAGATTAAATTAATTTTGTGATATGCAATGTTGACTTCATTCAGTGAGGTGGCTATATAATTCCCTGAATTTAACAATATATTCATTATTTTATTATTGTAATCTTCTGTATAATATAGCACAACCCCACCGCCCTTGTCAGGCTTCATTATTCGAATTTTATTATCCATTTGTAGTTCCTGCAAGATCTTTACCTCATTCATAGTAAGATTTGTGATATGGGATTTTTTGTTCTTAAAACTATTGTACAATTCCTTTAATACCATCCTTTCATAAGTAGCTAATACATTGTTTAATGGAGGTGTATACTTACTAGGTTTCTTAAAAATATCCACACTTGTCATTTCTTTCCCTCTAAAATGTACAGCTAAATTTAACTTTCTTAAATATTTTTTAAAATCTATCACATAATTAACTAAATTGCCACAGTTATTCGGTATATATTTCATACCCTTAGAGAGTAAACTAAACATATCCTTATTCACATTCAAACTAGTGTAATTATAGATGCTGAATTCTTTCCATCTATAATGAATGTTACTATGTTTGATTATTTCTTCTTCATTATTTCGTGCTATCCTAAAAATTGGCATTAGCATGTTCTGTTGTATTGTGGATATCTTTTGTTGAACCCTATCTCTCTTTCCTGTACTGGGTCCCTTAACAAATCCTCCTCTAAAAAATAATGGTTTGTTTCCTTTCCCCTCCTCATGTTATTATACTTAGCTGACACACCTTTACTTTGATACCCTCTATTCACTTTATACAATTCTCCGGTATTTTCTGTTCTATCCTTTTTAGACTCAAAGTTATAAGCAACACCTTTTTCATACTGCATTATGTCACGTTTTAATTTTTTACACTTTCTATCCATTTGCATATTAATCTGTTTTTCCACCCAAGTAAATTGTGCATTAAAACTAGATAAATTCTCTTCAAATAGTAAATCGGAAGTAATTATATGGTCCAACTCTTCTATTTCAGTCATTAATACACAAATTCTTTTGTCATTACTGGCTATTAAATACTTCATAAAAGTGTAACCAAAATTATCAAACATTTCACAACATTCTGTTAACTGCTCATGTTCCATTTGTATACCCATGGGTCTCTTAAAGAATCTGAGCCCCATTGGGACCACCTTTACATCAATGCACCTTTTTAAATACGCATTATCAAGTTGTAAGGTCTTTAACATTTTTAATTTCTTACCAAACTGTAATATATAGTCTTTTAACATCATGTCTTCATTGTCCTTGCATTCATTACCCCTGTTGGAATAATGACGCTGGTTGCTCTGCTCAAAATTGAAATTACTGTCCAAAAAATTGTCTAAAGTGAATCGCTTGTCATTTATAAAAAACGCTGGCTGTTTGTTGTTCACAGTACCTTTATTTCCTTTACTTTGCTCAGTCATGGCGTAAGTCCGCTTTGGTACAGTTCTTTTGGGTCTAGCCCCAGAAATGTTATACTGGTCGTCCTCCGATCTAACCATCTCATTCCGCCCTGTTCTTGCTTCTCCCGAGCTATTGGTAGATCCATTAGAGGCCCGTCTTCTTCCTACACCTTTGACTACTTGCGCATTTGGTATCGTACCCGCTGTACTTGCGGTTTCCTGTTCCCTCTGATGTGGCATCCGGTTCTGCGTTTCTCCACTCACAAGCCTGTAATTGGTTTGTGTGACAAGCTCGATTAAACGGGTTAACTCACCCTTCATAATGGCCATTTCGGACTGTAACCGTTGTATATCGTCCCTTCTCGGAGAGAAGATGGAAGGCAATTCGTCAAGGGAATCCATGGATAAATAATCACTAATAACTGGATATGAAGTACTGGACTGGCCAACAAATAATAAATGCAAGCCCCCGTAGAGGCTGATTCAAGTCCCAGTATAAAAACACTGCACTGGCATGAAGTATAGAAATTTCTCTCTTTAATTCACAGTATAATCACATATAACACGACATGTGGTTGAGCGCTTTCATCTAACACCGTAGATTTCATCAGAACCACTACACAATGTATCTAACTCCTTTATATATGCATATCAATTCAACAATTAACAACTCATTAAAAATCATGTGATTAGACATTTCCATTTGTTCATCAGATTCTTAAAGTGCACAGTGCTCGATTCCCTCAATATATGCCATTCAATGTATGTTAGTATTATTTTAAAATTTATAATGCTTAAAAATACTAATAAATACTTTAAAAACTGTCTTGAATTCATGAATATAATTACCATAATATGCTCTATACCTTACATACTATATTTCTATTCTTTAAAAAATATATATTCCTATCATGTTTATATAACTTTATTTAGTATACTATGTTCATAATGTACATTTTATATACAGGCGGGAATACTACCCTTACTCTATTAAATGGATAATTATATTACCTTCTAAAATTTGGCTGGTTGCCTTTATCCCTCATAAAATAGTTTTTATTGAAATGTATTCATTTAACTTGGTGTTCGGAGGCATTCAATTTGATTTGCCACCTAGTTTCTTTTTCTAGTAGTTTCTCCTTTAAATTCCCTCCCCTGGGGTTAACCTTTACTTGTTCTAAAATTCCAAACTTGAATTTTCTACACTCTTTACTGGCCATACAATGTCTCCATAAGGCGTTATTTTCATCCTGCTTCTTGATTCTATAGTAGTGCTCATAAATTCTATTTTTTAAATACCTAGATGTCATCCCTACATAGTAACATGGACATGTTGAACACAAGGCTAAATATATGACATTCTTAGTTCTACAATTCCCCTTAATAAACCTAACTGTAGTTTTCTGGATGTTATCCAATGTCACACTATTAACCTCCATAATAAACTGACACTGGTTGCAAGATCCACACTTGGTGGTACAACCCTCTCTCTTACGATGATCACCTATCATATTTTTTAACCTGCTTTTCAAATTTTGTCCATTTCTATAAACAAACGAAGGTCTAGGGCCTAATATTTTATAAATGTCATCATCAGTTTCTATTATGTTCCAGTTTTTTGCTATTATGTCTTTATATTTGCTAACTGAGGGCGCATATTGTATGACACAAGCTCTCCTATATTCAGTATTCACTTTTTTCATAATTCCTATTCCATCCTTATTACCCAATATGGGTTTGTATTTTTTACCCCACTCTTGTTTAACATATTTTACTGTGTCACACACCATCCAGTCAGGGTACCCTCTGTCAATAAACATTGCGGCTATACAATTTAATTCCTCTATTACATCCTCATAGCTAGATGTCATCCTAGCCGCTCTAATGCATTGCCCTTTAATAATACTTTTCTTCTGATACTGGGGGTGGCAACTATTATACTCAAGATAATCGTTACTGAAAGTATCCTTCCTATATAGGTTGGACTTAAACTTCTTTCTCTCGATAGTTATTTTGGTATCCAAGTATGCTATGCTTTTTCTATTCATGTTTGTTGTAAACCTTAAATATTCATTTCTACTGTTGAGGTACTTGGTAAATTCATGTAGGAGTTCCTCACTACCTTCCCATATAAAGAACACGTCATCCAAAAATCTGAGATAACTTTTTATATGTTTGTTCCATTCTGTTCCCAAGATGTATTCTTCTTCCCAATTCAGTAAGAACAAATTAGCAAACATGGGGGCACAGGCCGCCCCCATAGCAACCCCCTTATTTTGCCTGTAATATTCACCTTGAAACATAATGAAATTGTTCTTCAAAACTACTTCCATAAACACCATGATGACACTTATTCTATCCCAAGTTAATCTACTATATTTGCACATACTTTCTTCAAATCTTTTGAGTCCCTCATCCTGAGGTATACATGAGAATAGGTCGACTATATCGATTGTTACCAAAAGGCAATTGTCACTTATAAGTTCATCTTTGAGTCTAGTAAGAAAATCCCAGGAATCCTTAACTATATGGGGAATATAAGAATATATCCCTTTTAACCATCCGTCAACTACTTTCCCCATTTCAAAAGTTTTGGAATTACTTCCAGATATAATGGGTCGAAACGGAGGTTCCTGGATGTTTTTATGGATCTTGGGTATACCTACTATGGTTCCTAAAATAGGATACTCTATTTTCACATAATTATACATATTCATATCTATTCTACTATCTATTAATAAATCCTCTAAGATTAAATTAATTTTGTGATATGCAATGTTGACTTCATTCAGTGAGGTGGCTATATAATTCCCTGAATTTAACAATATATTCATTATTTTATTATTGTAATCTTCTGTATAATATAGCACAACCCCACCACCCCTGTCAGGCTTCATTATTCGAATTTTATTATCCATTTGTAGTTCCTGCAAGATCTTTACCTCATTCATAGTAAGATTTGTGATATGGGATTTTTTGTTCTTAAAACTATTGTACAATTCCTTTAATACCATCCTTTCATAAGTAGCTAATACATTGTTTAATGGAGGTGTATACTTACTAGGTTTCTTAAAACAACAGTGGGGTAAAAAATACAAACCCATATTGGGTAATAAGGATGGAATAGGAATTATGAAAAAAGTGAATACTGAATATAGGAGAGCTTGTGTCATACAATATGCGCCCTCAGTTAGCAAATATAAAGACATAATAGCAAAAAACTGGAACATAATAGAAACTGATGATGACATTTATAAAATATTAGGCCCTAGACCTTCGTTTGTTTATAGAAATGGACAAAATTTGAAAAGCAGGTTAAAAAATATGATAGGTGATCATCGTAAGAGAGAGGGTTGTACCACCAAGTGTGGATCTTGCAACCAGTGTCAGTTTATTATGGAGGTTAGTAGTGTGACATTGGATAACATCCAGAAAACTACAGTTAGGTTTATTAAGGGGAATTGTAGAACTAAGAATGTCATATATTTAGCCTTGTGTTCAACATGTCCATGTTACTATGTAGGGATGACATCTAGGTATTTAAAAAATAGAATTTATGAGCACTACTATAGAATCAAGAAGCAGGATGAAAATAACGCCTTATGGAGACATTGTATGGCCAGTAAAGAGTGTAGAAAATTCAAGTTTGGAATTTTAGAACAAGTAACAGTTAACCCCAGGGGAGGGAATTTAAAGGAGAAACTACTAGAAAAAGAAACAAGGTGGCAAATCAAATTGAATGCCTCCGAACACCCGGGGTTAAATGAATACATTTCAATAAAAACTATTTTATGAGGGATAAAGGCAACCAGCCAAATTTTAGAAGGTAATATAATTATCCATTTAATAGAGTAAGGGTAGTATTCCCGCCTGTATATAAAATGTACATTATGAACATAGTATACTAAATAAAGTTATATAAACATGATAGGAATATATATTTTTTAAAGAATAGAAATATAGTATGTAAGGTATAGAGCATATTATGGTAATTATATTCATGAATTCAAGACAGTTTTTAAAGTATTTATTAGTATTTTTAAGCATTATAAATTTTAAAATAATACTAACATACATTGAATGGCATATATTGAGGGAATCGAGCACTGTGCACTTTAAGAATCTGATGAACAAATGGAAATGTCTAATCACATGATTTTTAATGAGTTGTTAATTGTTGAATTGATATGCATATATAAAGGAGTTAGATACATTGTGTAGTGGTTCTGATGAAATCTACGGTGTTAGATGAAAGCGCTCAACCACATGTC
Organism: Protopterus annectens; assembly: GCF_019279795.1. Lineage (NCBI taxonomy): Eukaryota > Metazoa > Chordata > Ceratodontiformes > Protopteridae > Protopterus > Protopterus annectens. The sequence goes on along the minus strand of NC_056742.1, from coordinate 260,592,794 downwards.
GTGTTATATGTGATTATACTGTGAATTAAAGAGAGAAATTTCTATACTTCGTGCCAGTGCAGTGTTTTTATACTGGGACTTGAATCAGCCTCTACGGGGGCTTGCATTTATTATTTGTTGGCCAGTCCAGTACTTCATATCCAGTTACTTTTTAAATAATTGTTTTATGAGATAATATGTTTCGTTATTATTTACCATGTTATTTGTTAAAAAAAATGCAACAATGAAAGCGTGAAAAATCTCTTCAATGTGGAACAGTAAGGAACAAGGAATTTTAAACATACAAATTGAGGAACATTCCTCATAATGAAGTGAAGTTGAGGGCTATATTTCCTCTCCTCCCCAGAAAGACAGCTACTTCTGAAGATTTGCTCTGGCTGCCAAAAGTGGTAATAAATAGCCACAGTAAAAGCTATCCCATTTCATTTACAAATTAACTACTTTTCTCTACATTTTAACTCAGTTAAAGAGCTTAATGAGAAAGGAAGATGTAGTGGGTGTGAGCCACTGACTGTAATCACTTTACCAGAGACGTTTGTTTCTCATGGACTTGTTTAATGTAAATGTTGTGATACTCAGAACACTGTGTGTGTGTGTGTGTGTGTGTGTGTGTGTGTGTGTGTGTGTGTGTGTGTGTGTGTGTGTGTGTGTGTGGTGATTTAAATTAAGGCACATCCCAGTAAACTAACTAAATGATCTCTACTATACAGTTATTTCACATTGTACGGCCTTAACTAACCTGTGCTGATTTTACATTCTAATAATATGCAAATACTGTTCAAGAATGAGTCACGATGACACAGCACACACAGTGGACTTTGACAATAGAGCACCAAACTGTGCCAGTAGTTCTTACAGCTGTTTTGGACATAACATGTAAACATTGCTAGGAATGATTATATTTATTTACAGAAAAGCATACTTGTAATGAGATGATAATTTGCCAGATATTACATAAAAGCAAGTTCTTAAAAGAGGGAGTGCACCATAAACTTTATGACAACAAGAAAGTTCAGGGTATGCTATCCGTCATGGTTGGTGCTTTAAATTCTACGAAATTATATGGCTCAGGTAGCTTTTGATTAAAAAATAGCCACCCTGTTCACAAACTCTAGAATACAATTTCAGCACTGGCTGCATGCTCTAATAAAATGTTTGCGTCCATTCCAGTTTAGCTTCAGCCATTCCTTTATTCTTGTCAAATGTTTTACTATAGTGCTTCTTCTAAAATATCATTAACCAGCAGCAATAAAACATTAAAAAGTAATAAGAGTTGTGTGCATTGTCACTGTTATTCCCCTTTTCTTTCATTAGTCAGAGTTCTGCCATGTGCTTATTTCTAACCCAGTTAACCCATTTTGGGCCCTTCTTCATAGCTCTGAATTTAGAGAACATCCTGTTGTGCGTCAAACTATCCCCTATACCTAAGATAATATAAGTAATGTGGAACAGGACTCAGTTTCTCTGACAAATTATATTTTGATGTACTATGTTCTAACAATCAGATGGCTGAAAAGTGTTATAGAATCTGTGTGGTGTTGATGCTGTGGCTCTGTAAGGGATTACTGTACTTAGGGAAGTGGTAAAACTCCCCACATGCTGAAAAGAGTGAACAGAGCTTCCCCAAAAGGCTGGTATGTGATTTCCTCTCTGTGACTGTGAAGTCAGCAGATAAACATTTCTCTGTACAGCCATGTTGAACAAGCATGACAGGATTACCATGAGGGTCATGTAATAGCTGTTTTAGGATTTGTATGAACTATTTAAGGATAGATTCTATTTTCTGGCATTCAGTGTATGCTAGTTGTGTATGTACAAATTAAGATGATCACCACCCCCCACTAAGACAGCCATGACATAATGAAAACTGATCCACTGCTGAAGCTGCATGTGTCTGCAATGAGATATGGTGCTTCAGCTAGTCCAACAAGATAAGTCAAAAGGGAAACCTGTCCACAGTCCTTTTAAATTTCTGTGCAATATTTCAGTAGTGGTTACATACACTGTTGTTAAGTAAACATCAAACAGTATAGGAAACCTAAAGAAAAAACATCTAATGAAAAATATCAGTCTGGCGAAGGACTCTGTCAGGACTATATACATGTCATGTTTGTGTGATGGGGACACAATTTTTAAGGTTTTTGCTTTCGAGGATAAAATCTAATTGTTGATTTACGCATTTGTATTCAACTACTGAGAGAGAAAGTGTGCAAACCCACCCTCTGTTTTGAAACAAAAGTACAACTATAGAGCATGTGTGAATTTTTTGAACTATATTTCCTCCATACCTATATAGCCATCAAGTTCCTCTCTTTCTCCTCTTTCAGGCTTGCCTCTCTATGTGCTTGCTTCTTTAGTCCATTTGTTTCCCAAGTAGGTGGGAGCCCTACAACCTATATGCTCCTCCAAGGGACACTGCCAGATTATCCCCTCAAGGGCCAGGAGCTGAAAATGATAAAAGGTATGGTTATTTGGTGTGAAAATAGTGCAAGATTTCATACTAAACTTTCAGAAGCAGCAGCAGGGTCTATTTCCCATGTGTAGGTCTGGAGTTTAGCTTCATCAGCCCACTTGTTAATCCAGCCCCACCTAAAGAGCAGATGATGAACACTGGAGAGTAGAGCCATTACCTATCTAAAGCCAATTTTTATGTTTTGTTTAGCTTTGTTTTTAAGGCTGTATTCCTTCTGTACAAATCTTGCACTGCTCCATGTTTCAGTGTGCAATGGCAGTCAGCAATGGCTTTCAAAAGGGATGTAACCCCCCTCAAGACGGCCTTACACTCTGAGAATCCAGCACTCCCACTTGATCTCTGATCTCTCCCTGGGATTCTAGAAAGGGATGGAATTCTTAGACATGCATTGTACCCCTTCCCTTGAAGAGCATGTGCCAGAGCTGCTGTTCAGATGCAGATCACCTAGGCCATTGTCAGGGCTTCATCCCTGTATGCCAATGGAACTGGCCACTACTATGAATTCTTGTTCAGTATTATCTGATGATATGCATGTATAGTTAAATAATCGAGAGCCAGAAGTAAAACGAATGTCTTTCGGCTTTTCCCGGTTAGGGGTCGCCAGAACTCCAGTCCACTAATGATTGGCAGTGAATTTTTTTACAGTGCCGAGTTGCCAGCCTGACGCCCAACCTTTAAAAAAGGCACACCCATTCACGCATGCACCTACCTGCATGTCTTTAAACATCACTGGACCATGGGGAGGACATGCACACTCCACACAGAAAGTGCTCCAGCTGAGAATTGAATGGGAGAACCTCTTGCTGTGAGGCGACAACGATAACCGTTGCACCACTGCTGCTGTCAATAGAAAGCCAGAAGTATCCAATTAAAATTGCTGTTCTAGAGATGCCAATACTCTGTGCAAAATGTTGATACTTCTATTTTAGGGGATAGAGGGAATTTTTACTTAACATCTAGGAGTCAGACTGAAGGGATAAAAAGCAATTAGACCACAGTGATAACATAAGCAATTATTTCAATACAGCTGAGGACCTGTATGTTTGCTTCATTTTGAACAGGGGGGAGGTTGGCACAGTGGTTAAGGTGTTTACCTTACAGACACAAGGTGCTGGGTTTGATTCTCACTTGGGGTAATTGGCTAGGCTTAAAATGGCTCACAAGGGCAGTTAGCGTAGTACTAAACTATGAAACTATTAAACTATGGGCATCTGAAAGGAGCAATTTGCACCTGCACTTTACCCCACTCGGGTATCATTGAAAAACTCATCAGCTTAAATGTTAACCCATACATCACAAGATGGGTTGCAAACTGGCTGAATGACAGAACCCACAGGGTCAGAGTTGCTGGCGCCATGTCAGACTCAAAGCCTGTCACAAGTGGTGTACCACAGAGCTCAGTCCTGGGCCCACTCTTGTTTGGCATCTACTTTTCCGAAGTACAAGCAAACACAGGAGGGTTATGGCTGACAAAGTTTGCAGATGACTGCAAACTGGGCGCCATAGTAGAAAACACATCTGACACAGATATCCTTCAGAAGGGTCTCACAGAAACGGATAACTGGTGCCAGAGCCATGGCCTAAAGTTAAATGCCAAAAATGCATAGTCATACCCTTCGGGAAAAACAAGGTTACCCCTAGCTACCAAATAGGTGGCAATCCACTGAGCACAGAAGAAGTTATCAGGGACCTGGGGACCCAGGTTGATAGTAGTCTGTCATTCAACACCCATGTAGCTAAAGTAGTTAGGAAGACCTTCTACATTGCCCACCTTATCATGAAGGGATTCTCATCTAGATCAAGGAGGTCATAGTCTCCCTATACTCATCACTCATCAGACCAGTGATTGAGTACAATGCCCCATTCGGAATGTATCTGACCCGACACTTGCAGCAGCTGGAGAGGCCACAAAAGTTCCTCACCAAAAGGATAAAGGGTCTCAAACATCTGTCCTATGCTGCCCGACTGAAAGAACTCCAGCTCTATTCAGTCGCACCGCTTGCTCAGAGGTGACCTTTGCCTAACATACAAGGCCATGTCAAACCCAGATTTGATGAATATGCTTCACCTCAAAAATCTAGATCCGTCAGAGCCACAAGGCGGAGACTTAAACCTCTACGGCTATTAATAGGATGTGCTGGAGGGATAGATTCATCACCCAAAGACTCCCTATGCTGTGGAATAAAATCCCGGTATATGTGAGGCAGAGCACCTCGCTGGCCTTGTTCAAGAGAAATCTTGACCAATGGATGGGAGATCGCAGATATACCCCAGGGATTACCTCAGTGTCACTGCTCGACAGAGGCACAGCAAAATAATGGGTATAGTTCCCCATACTAAAGGGGTGGCGTAAGCCACAAAACTATGGGCTAGGCTTGTAAATGCCCTCTGGCAGATAGCCTAGTATGAACCTATGAACCTATGAACCTATGAACATAATCACAGGCATTTGTAGTGAGTGTGTGTGCCTGTTGTGTGTTATGTGTGCATGTATGACTGAGAAACAGTGTATTTTTACATCCATCTGGGAACATTGTGATTTTGTATAAATATATCTGGCACATTTCATTAGCTGTGTATCCTTATCACAGTGCACTGCACCGTGGGACATTTGCAAATGTGTGTGCAATCAAAGACTTCTGTAATTAGCAAGGTATGAGCTATTAACGTATTTCAGATGTGTTCCATACACTTATTTAGTTATCAAGCTAGAAACTGCTCCTGGGCTGAGTCTGAAAAAGGTTTATGGGGATCAGTGCTCTACCCTGGAAAACAAATGCATATAAATAAATCAATGAATGAAATTAGCAGGCCACAAGTAGTTAATGCATTTCATATGTGTTCCACACATTTATGTAATTTACAAGTTACAAGTAATTGATGCATTTCAGATGTGTTGCACACACTTATGTAATTAGTAAGTTACAGGCAATTATTGCATTTTAGATGTCTTCCACACCATTATGTAATTAGCAAGCTACAAGTAATTAATGCATTTCAGATGTGTTCTACACACTTATGTAATCAGCAAGTTACAAAATGAATGCATGTTGGATGTGTTCCACACACTTATGTAGTTAGCAGTCTACAAGAAATTAATGCATTACAGATGTGTTCCACACAGTTATGTAATTAGCAAGTTACACGTAATTAATGCATTTTAGATGTGTTCCACACAATTATATAATTAGCAAACTATAAGAAATGAATGCATTTCATATATGTTCCACACAGTTATGTAATTAACAAGTTAGAAGTAATTAATGCATTTCAGATGTGTTCCACACACGTAATTAGCAAGCTGTAATTAATGTATTCCAGATGTGTTCCACTCATTTATGTATTTAGCAAGCTGTACATAATGTATTTTAGATGTGTTCCACACACTTATTTAATTAGTAAGCTACAAGTAATTAATGCATTTTACATGTGTTTCACCCACGTATATAATTAGTAAGTTGCCAATAATTAATGGATTTCAGGTGTGTTCCAGACGCTTATGTAATTAGTAAGCAATAGGTAATTAATGCATTTCAGATGTGTTCCACACACTTAAGTAATTAGTAAATTACAAGTAATTAATGCATTCCAGATGTGTTCCAGAGACTTATGTAATTACTAAATTATGAGTAATTAATGGATTTCAGGTATGTTCCACATGCTTATGTAATTAGTAAGCTACAAGTAATTAATGCATTTCAGGTGTGTTCCACAAGCTTATGTAATTAGTAAGTTACAAATAATTAATGCATTTCAGGTGTGTTCCACAAGCTTATGTAATTAGTAAGCTACAAGTAATTAATGCATTTCAGGTGTGTTGCACACAATTGTTGTTGTATCTTTCGGCTTTTCCCGGTTAGGGGTCGCCACAGCGGAACTCCGGCCCGCTAATGATTGGCAGTAGATTTTTACGTACTGAGTTGCCAGCCCTGAAGCACAACCTTCAACGAAGGTACGCCCAATCACGCATGTCTCCAGACAGAAGACGCTTTAGCTGAGAATCGAACAGGACAACGTCTTACTGTGAGGCAACAACGCTACCGCAGCAGCACCACCACTGCGGGTTGTGTTGCATTGTCTCCTAATGATGATCAGTAGATACACTGCACAGCATTGCAGCTCGAAGGATTACTAGGAGCTGGGTAAACATGAATCATATACTGAGTCTAGGAGCTGAAAGCTTATTCAGGATGTTGCTGCTCTGTTGAGAAGCAACAGCAGGCCATTAGATACTAGTAAGACTTTGATTTTACTTGAGTTCTGAGCTTGGGGGCTGCTGTGCATCATTTGGCCATCAGGATGGAATGATGTGCTATGCCAGATACTGAGCCTCCTTAGTACTTACCACTGGCAGTCTGAAATCATGTGGTCATTTTATGGAAACCAGCATAAGCATTCACTGGGTATGGTGAGAAACTATATTAGGAGTTGTAAAGACCTAAACAGCTGATAAAGTATCAGACGTTTGCATTATTTTCAGCAGATCCTGTCGGGATGCACACACCTCTATTTTTTCCCTTTTGTTTTGATGTGGACATCAGGAGCAGCTGGTCATTATGCTGCCATATACAGTAGTGCTTTAGCAAAATGAAGCATGGCTGTACACATTGCACTGTATTGTACTGAACCTTTTTTTGTACTCATTGTATTTCACAAACTTGTTTGTACACACCACACAAACTTGCACACACTGTATTGTACTGAACCTTACTTGTATACAAGATACTGCACAAACTTATTTATGATCTGTATAGAATAAACCTGGTTGCACACATGGCATTGTACTGCACCCTGCTTGTATTACACACAATGTACTGCAAAAGCTTATTTATACACACTATATTGCACAAACTTGTTTGTTCACATGGTATTTTACTTAACCTTAGTTGCACACGTTGTACTGTACTAACCTGTTTATTCACATGCTATTGTACTGAACCTTATTGTACACATTGTTCTGTACTAATTTGTTTTGTAAACACAGCATTGCATGGAACCTTACTTGCGCACACTGTACTGCACAAACTTATTTGTACTCACTGTTTTGTACAAACTTACCTGCACACTGTATTGTGCAGCTGATGGAGCAACACAATAATTAACAAATGACTGGCACCCATTTCAGGTGCCTGAAAGCATGTAAAAGGAACTGAGATGTCACCTTCTTTCATGAAGGCCTGATGAGCAGCATTTGCTAAGCACCCACTGTCTGTCTACAAATGCAGTCAGATAGATGGGGTGTATTATCTATAGGCTATGAGACCAGGGATGGGCAAGTCAATTTCTCTCCACATCATGGTACAGTCAGTCCTCTGCAAACCTAATGGATCATTAAGTCCTTAAGCTTACTGCACAGAGAATCCTTTGCAATTAACTTAAATGGATTTTTTGTTTTTGGTGAGTCATTTCTCCATTCTAAGCTATACTTTTAGTAGTAGTCACAGAAGGTCCTTTAACCCTACCGTCTTTACAATGTCAGGTATCTCTTGTTTGAATGCTAAGTTTTTGTGCTGGAGGAAAGCCTTTATGTTTGAGGCCTTACAGTGGGTGAGGAATTTTCTAAAGTAGAGCAGTGTTTGCAGGAGATGTGGTTCTCCTCTAAGCAAAGGACGCTTTGATAGTTGTGGTAATACCACTTAATTTCTTTCCTCAAGAATTTTTTACAAAGTTAAAAATAATATAAGGAGAAATGCTCAAAATCTGGGATGTTATTTAAATAATACTCCCTAAAAATGTAGCAGAACAACAGGTTTTGTATCAACACACATTTTCTGAACAATAATAAATATGAAACTTTAATGTCTGGTGTTATTGAATGACTGCCATCCTTAGTGATTTAACAGAAAAACAGGCAAAAATATGAAGCAAAATCAGGGATGCTCTCCAAACTTAGGGACATTTAAGAAGTATTTGTGGCATTATGGTGAAATTTGCTTCCTGCAGGCATACCACTAAATCATTTTTTCCAGGGACATCATGGACCTCAGTCATTTTCTGCTCACATAGTCCCAATATAAACTGTTGCAACTATTACAAAAAAATAATCAAGTATCAATTTAGAAAAAAAAACAGAAAAATTCTAAATTGGGCAGTTATTACTGAAAAGTCACTGAACAAACTGGTGAACAGACAGATTTACAACCAATCAATTCTTGTGGGGAAAAAAAGAACTGAAAATAGAATTAACTTCTGTCGCTTTCAAACCATGTATCGGCTAATTTTCAGGGCTATGGGAAGAAAGCATGCTCTACACTGAGAATGTACCAGATCTCTGGAGATCGGACTAAAAGGCAGATGTATGCCTGAGGCTAATTCGTATAGATAAGGAATCTGAATGCAATAATGACATCCACAATACATGGTAACCATCTGAAATGTCAAAGCTCACACTAGTGAGTCCCAAAATATGGCCACTGAATCGCCAAAAAGTAGACTTGCATATACTAAGTCTGAGATGGCCATTTCTCAGGATAATCGATCTTTAATAAGTCTTCTTTTATTTCAGTGTCTCTCACTTGGCATTTCAAGTACTGACATGTCAATAGGGAGCAAACAATTAAGTGTTCCCATCTCCCTATGATAACATTCCCTTAAAGAACATCTTTCAGCCATTCTTTCATGCACATAACTACTCCTGGCTAGTTTTTTCTTTAAGCATGTATATCCACACATTATCCGAAATAAAAGAAACTGTATGGTTATACTTAAATATATTGAGTAGCAAAGCTGTTTATTGGTTAAGAATTGTTCCTCACACCCAAAGGAGCTGATATCATGCATGACTTCAGATGCAATCTCTTTAGACTATGTTTTTTTTCTACTTGTGTTAACAAGTACTTTTTTGGTGGGGAGGAGGGTTTCACTTTTCTTCAAGAACTACCTGACTGAACTGGCTACTGTAAACTGCCAATATAGTTAATGCATTTTGCCTTGTCCTTGTGGTATGTAGCAAGGCTGAAAAGATTCTGCAACAGACCAGTTCATTTACTGAATTAATAAATAAATGATAAATAAATAAATAAATAAATAAATAAATAAATAAATAAATAAATCCAGCACTAGATGGGCTGCCATATCATTATTAAACAAAAAGACAGTCAATATGTCTAATGTATTCTTATTTTCTTTTCTTATCTCTGAAAAACAAGACCAGATTGAGCACACACATACCCGTCTCAGCTGCTTATGCACCCCCTTAAAATTCATGGCATTATACTAAAATATGGCATCCTCAAGTGAATATGACTGCCACCATGTGAATAGCTATAAGACACAGCTGTGTTCTCTTTACTAGCTATCCAGAAGCACTGATCTTTGAAATAACCCTTCTTTCCAATAAAATCAAACAGACTTTCAATAAAACAAGATTTTTAGCCACAAAACTTGATTTCTGCAAAAACAGTGGGCGAATACATGCATTTTGGCCAGTGGAGACCATCTTCATTCCCGTTGCATTTGTCCTACACTTCCTGAAAAGAAGAAGAAGAGACGACCTGATAATAAATACTAAATACTTATCCGCAAACAAAGATACTATAAAACCATGTCTAAACCATATCAAAATGTCTAATGACACAGTGAGCATGGACTTGCAAGCCACAAAAACAAAACTATCTACAATACTATCTACAGAAAAGACATTTGCTAAAAGACAAAGAACATCCATTAAAGAAAATAAAAAACACTACAAATCCAAACTAGAACAGTCATTTGCAACTGATGAACTAACAGTGGGTCTTCAGTCAATTCATCAAGTTATACAATCACTTTCAGATCATGTAAATAGCGTTAACACAACCTTGAATCAAAGTGTAAGTGGAATGGAGGCATCCAAACATCATACCACTCACTGTGAAGAAAAAAATGATAAAATGTAATAGGACACTAATTTAAATACCAGAAACAGAAAAGAAATTAAGGAAAAATTGTTGGAATTAGAATCAAGAAGTAGACACAATAATATCTTGGTCCAAGGATTGCCTATAAGTTAGGACAACCAGTTTTGATTAAACATTTACATCTAATATTTAATAGATTACTGGAAGATTAACAGGCAGCTAAAGGCACAGTTATTAAATGGGTACATCGAGCCCTGAAGTTATCTTCTATTGAGTAATTGTAAAGACCAATTTATGTCAGATTATTACATTTTCAAGATATATTTAAATTCTGGGAGGAACAAAGAAATGTAAAAACAGCTTTCTGGAGAGATAGTAAACATACATTTGCTCATAACCATCCAATCCAGATAAAAATTGATAAACAAAAATTATCTCCTTACTGTTCTTTCTTAATTTTCAAAACTATTAAATTCTAACCGTGCTGCTCTGCTAATATAATTTTCTCTTTCAAAGGCAATAAATATACAAAAACTATAATAGAAGAAGCAAAATCAACTTTCATGATTCTATTCAATTTTAAACCATATTGAACAAAATTGTAGGCCATTTGGGACATACTGCTATGGCAGGTTTTCTGAGTGTAAGTTTGGTAAAGTTGACTTGCACATTTGGTGCATTGCTTTTCTTTGGTTGCTGATGTGCAATGGATGTGGCTGATGATTTTCGATCATTTCATGAATATATTTAATGTGAAATAGTCATCATAATTGTTCATCATGATATTATTATTTCATTACTGTTGCTGCAAGGAATTGCCTTTAAATGTTGACATTACTAACTCACATTAACACTTTATTTTAACTGAATAGAGTGGAAGGGTCTTAACGTTGTCAAAACAGAATCTAACACTTCAGTTGAAGACAAACTGTGCATATATTTAATTTATTTTTCTTTCTTTTTTATGCCTTTATACATGTTGTAACATTGGTTTGTGAACTGGGCAATTTAAAGCAGTATACATACCCTTTTAACAAGTACAGAATTTCATAAGTATGTTTGTATGCAGCCTTTTACTAATATCCACGTATTATTCAGGTTCAGGAGACAGTTCTTTGCATTACAGATTATTTTGTTTTAAGAATATATATATATATATCTATACCTATATCTATCTATCTATATATGGATTCACTAGACAATCTTGAAATAGTGAAATGCCGAATTTCAGTATTTTGAGACTGAATAGCGGAAAACCCACATACCCGAAAACCCAAAACCGCGAATAGCACAATCACGACCATTCACACACACACACACACACACACAAACCAGCACATAAGCACACACATATACACCTACCTAACTACACTAAAACAAACATAACAACACACACAAACACAACATAACACACAAACACACCTACCCTACCTATAAGCGGGGGGGGCAAGCCCCCCGGCACTCCCCCATGTGGGGGGCTGCTCCCCCCACACCCCCTCTATTTATGTATTCTAACTCCCAGGTCACACTAAACACACAAACACATAAAAACACCTACACACAGTCACACACACTAAAATCCCTACCCAATACCCTTACACAAGCATCACTTACCTGAAACTCCAGATAAATCCACAAACTGCACCACACGTCACGAACGCGACACCACGATAGCAGATTTGACATTTCCGCATTTTGTGTAACTGCACTTTCCACTATTCAGTCTTGACGTACTGAAATTTGACATTTCAGCATGTCGAGATTGTCTAGTGAATGCCTATATATAGTTTACTATTAAATAACAGAAGTGCTTGTGCTCGACCGGCATGTGGTCGAAAGGCACTTTTCAAAATGGCAGAATGCAGAACCAAAAGTACATGAATGACACTACAGAGAATGGGTAGTTTAGTTTGAGTATCTGAGTTCGGCATTGTGCATGGAGATTGCGGTTCAGTGACGAACAGGGAATTAGCCCATTTCCTCACTGTAGTGCAATCTTGGAGTTGGTATATTTAATTTGCAGGGGATATAGCTCCCCTGCAAAACAGTATAATTAATGTACCATTGACTGTAGAGTGTAACAGTATGTTAAGGTGCATATCATGGATGACTGATGTCACCTCCCGCTATGTGGAATACATCAAACTATGAATGTCAATGTATTAATTTTCACCATGGCTGCTGTTGTGGACTTCCAAATTCAGCATTTTGGGTCAACCATTGTGACAGGTCGATGAATGTGGTTCTGGAATTTCAATCTTCTTCTTCTTCTTTCGGCTTTTCCCGGTTAGGGGTCGCCACAGCGGATCATCTGTCCCCTCATGATTGGCAGTGGAGTTTTACAGTGTCGAGTTGCCAACCCAGCGCCCACCCTTCCACAGAAGGCACACACACTCACACCTAGGGCCAATTTAGAGTGTCCAATCCACCTACAGCATGTCTTTGGGATGTGGGAGGAAACTGGAGCACCCGGAGGAAACCCACGCGACCACAGGGAGAACATGCAGACTCCGCACAGAAGGCACCCCAGCCAAGAATCGAACCGGAGAACCTCTTGCTGTGAGACGACAACGCTAACCGCTGCACCACAGTGGCCACCCTGGTTTTGGAATTTCAATAGTAAGCTATATATATATATATATATATATATATATATATATATATATATATATATATATATATATATATATTGTGGTTACATTGGGGATGCAGTGGATACGATCTACCATAATTAAATTGCTTTTAGAATTAGGATTATTTTCTGTTTAAGTTACTTAGGAGTTCATAGCTTTTGCTCTACTTCTCTTTGTTTCATTACTGGAACTTTCCATACCATAAGTTACTATCACTCTTACCATCAGAGAAGTATTAGAGTTAGGCATAGGATTATGCAGTAATAGTAAAGTGTTTTATATATCACATAACTATTTTTTTTAATTCCTAATGGTAATGCCCCAAACAGATTTAAGTCTCCCCTAATAAAGCATTTCAGACTAAATTTGGCATTATCTATTTACCATATCAATACACAATATCATATATGTTAAGGGATGATAATTGAAATCTTTGTTAAATAAATGTGGATAATAGATTTCTTGGAATCTTAACTGAATTCAACTTTAAAAAAAGATGTTCTTTTATTTATTTTCTTAGCTTAAAGCTCATTCACTCATCATGTAAGAAACCCAAATGACTACAGAACAAGGAAAGCAAATTAATAAAAAATGGATAAAATCTATTATTGTACTGGATAATAGCTCTAATAGTATAGGTGTCTAGTCTAATAGTGTAGGTTCTAGTCAAATATTAATTCTCTGGAACAATTATAGACTATGGTTCTGATCAGTATAGTAGATTGTGTTATTTTGTTTGTAGATATAATTTCTTCAGAAATCCATTTTTTTCTTCAATATATAGGCATTCTACCAAAACAGCAAGACTTTATTATGGAAATATACAGTCTTTTATATAAAGTTAACAACACATCATAGGAGGTGACTGGAATGAGGTAGTAGATTCCAAAATGATAGAACAAGTAATCTAAAACATATACTATAAATGTCTCCTTAGCTTTAGTGGACTTAAAGCTGACTATAATTAGCTTGATCCATGTATATCAGGCAATAATATATCTTCTGTCTCAAGGCAGACTTACTTCTCACAATGTTATAGTTGGTTGAGATTAGACTTCTTTCTAATCTCTGACATATTTCTGAACTATCATCTAAACTATGAGCCAGAACCAAGGTACTTTTCTGATCACTTAAAATTTAAATTAGAGTTAGATGGGTTTGATTTGAAAACAAAATTACCCTATCAT